>NC_058088.1:125942537-126100950 GCF_014858855.1 Bufo gargarizans | reverse complement strand
CATGGATCGGATCCACAGAACGCATGCGGACGTCTGAATGGAGCCTTACAGGGGGGTTATCAATGACAGGGGGGATCAGGGTAATCAGGGTGATCACCCCCCTGTCACTGATCACCCCCCCTGTAAGGCTCCATTCAGACATCCGCATGATTTTTTACGGATCCATGGATACATGGATCGGATCCACAAAACGCATGCGACGTCTGAATGGAGCCTTACAGGGGGTTATCAATGACAGGGGGTGATCAGGGTAATCATGGTGATCACCCCCCTGTCACTGATCACCCCCCTGTAGGCTCCATTTCAGACATCCGCATGATTTTTTACGGATCCATGGATACATGGATCGGATCCACAGAACGCATGCGGACGTCTGAATGGAGCCCTTACAGGGGGGTTATCAATGACAGGGGGTGATCAGGGTAATCAGGGTGATCAACCCCCTGTCACTGATCACCCCCCCTGTAAGGCTCCATTCAGACGTCCGCATGATTTTTACGGATCCATGGATACATGGATCGGATCCGTAAAAACTCATGCGGACGTCTGAATGGAGCCTTACAGGGGGGGTTATCAATGACAGGGGTGATCAGGGAGTGTATAGGGTGATCACCCGCCCTGTCCTTGATCACCCCCCTGTAAGGCTCCATTCAGACGTCCGCATGATTTTTACGGATCCATGGATACATGGATCGGATCCGTAAAAATCATGCGGACGTCTGAATGGAGTCTGACAGGGCGGTGATCAATGACAGGGGGTGATCAGGGAGTGTATATGGGTGATCACCCGCCTGTCATTGATCACCCCCCTGTAAGGCTCCATTCAGACGTCCGCATGATTTTTACGGATCCATGGATACATGGATCGGATCCGTAAAAATCATGCGGACGTCTGAACGGAGCCTGACAGGGGGGTGATCAATGACAGGGCGGTGATCAATGACAGGGGGGTGATCAGGGAGTTTATATGGGGTGATCAGGGGTTTATAAGGGGTTAATAAGTGACCGGGGGGGGGGGGGGTGTAGTGTAGTGTTTGGTGGGACTGTACTGACCTACCTGAGTCCTCTGGTGGTCGATCCTAACAAAAGGGACCACCAGAGGACCAGGTAGGAGGTATATTAGACGCTGTTATGAAAACAGCGTCTAATATACCTGTTAGGGGTTAAAAAATTCGGATCTCCAGCCTGCCAGCGAGCGATCGCCGCTGGCAGGCTGGAGATCCACTCGCTTACCTTCCGTTCCTGTGAGCGCGCGCGCCTGTGCGCGCGCGTTCACAGGAAATCTCACGTCTCGCGAGAAGACGCGTATATGCGTCCAGGAGGAATAAAGCAACCACCTCCCGGACGCATATACGCGTACAGCGGTCGGGAGGTGGTTAATACCCTAATTCCTAGGGAATTCGGTAGGTTTTCCTGATCTAATGGTAATCGTACTGATTTTGTCCAGTTAATTTTATATCCCGAGATCTCACTAAACTTATTTATTAGTTCCATAAGACGAGGGAGCTTCAATGTTGGGTCCTCCAAGAAGATCAGTATATCATCTGCGTACATACTTATCTTATCAGCGGTACCCTTCATACCAAAAACCGGAGATCCCCCTCATCGGATCTAATTTTAACTGCCAGTGGTTCTATAAACAAAGCAAACAGTAAAGGGGAAAGGGAACATCCCTATCTTGTGCCCCTATGCAGCTCCATTTGTTCCGACCATACTCCATTGATAATTTTGGCTTTGGGATGGTTGGGTCTGGACCAGGGGTCGAGTGGAGGGGGAACGCATGGGAACGGCGTTCCTGCACTTTTTTCATGGCAGGAACGCCGTTCCCTTTCAGCCTCAAGCCAGGAGAACACGGCTGAATCAGATTCACAGGGGGAGACGGAGCGCACTGTGCAGGGCAGGTTAAGGGAGGAGGGGCGGCTTCAGTTGAGAGGAAGCTGTCTGTGCGGTGCCGCTGCCTGCGACTCCTCTCATGGCGCCCTGCCCCCTAATGACATCATCTCCTTCACTACGAGATCATTTAGAATGTCTTTTAGAAAAGTTTGTCCTGGGATTCGAACTCATGACCTCTACACATCAGAGGAAGGCATTTACCCTCACAGCCATGAAAACCGTCTAGGTAAATACTTAAAAAAAAAAAAAAAAAAAAAAATATAAGACTTCTAATTATACCTAGTGTACTGATATCTAGTGTACAACCATACACATGACAGCTGCCCACTGTGTATGGATGTAGCAGAGCTGGGTGTGTTGGGGCAGCTGTCATGTGTATGGTTGTACACTAGGTATCAGTACACTAGGTATAAGTAGAAGTCTTATTTTTTTTTTTTAAACAGCTACCTTGACAGCTTTTATGGCTGTGAGGGTAAATGCCTTGCCTCTGATGTGTAGAGGTCATGAGTTTGAATCCCAGGACAAACTTTTCTAAAAGTGTTTGTTTTTTTTATAAGACTTCTACTGATACCTAGTTTACTGATACCAAGTGTACAACCATACACATGACAGCTGCCCACTGTGTATGGATGTAGCAGGGCTAGGTGTGTTGGGGCAGCTGTCATGTGTATGGTTGTACACTAGGTATCAGTACACTAGGTATAAGTAGAAGTCTTAGGTTTTTTTTTTTTAAGCAACTACCTCAACAGCTTTTATGGCTGTGAGGGTAAATGCCTTGCCTGTAATGTGTAGAGGTCATGAGTTCGAATCCCAGGACAAACTAAAAGTGTTTTTTTTTCTTTTTCTGATACTTCTACTGATACCTTGTGTACTGATACCTATTGTACAACCATACACATGACAGCTGCCCCAACACACCCAGCTCTGCTACATCCATACACAGTGGGCAAAGTTACCTACAGTAGAAGTCTTATATATATCTTTTTTTTAAGTAGCAAGCTAGACAGCTTTCATAGCTGTGAGGGCATATGCCTTGCTTCTGCTGTGTAGAGGTCATGAGATCGAATCCCAGGACAAACTTTTCTAAAAGTGCTATTTTTTTAATTTATTTTTTAGTCCGCAGCGACACAAATTACAGCATGCTAGATTTTCTGTGCTTTTTTATTTTTTGGAGGGGGGGGGGGGGTTGCAGTGGATCTTGGGTGAGTTCCCACACTTTTTTTCCCAGGACTTGACCCCTGGTCTGGACCCATTTGATAAAATAGTTACCCATATTCATCCTATGCATAACTTTCCAGAGATATTCCCACTCCACCCTGTCAAACGCCTTCTCAGCATTTAATGACAGGATGGAGCGGGAACCACCCCCCTGACCGACCTGGATATTCAAAAAAGCTTGACGTAAGAAACATAGATAGAAACATAGAATGTGTCGGCAGATAAGAACCATTTGGCCCATCTAGTCTGCCCAATATATCTGAATCCTATGAATAGCCCCGGCCCTATCTTATATGAAGGATGGCCTTATGCCTATCCCATGCATGCTTAAACTCCTTCACTGTATTTGCAGCTACCACTTCTGCAGGAAGGCTATTCCATGCATCCACTACCCTCTCAGTAAAGTAATACTTCCTTATATTACTTTTAAACCTTTGCCCCTCTAATTTAAAACTGTGTCCTCTTGTGGTAGTTTTTCTTCTTTTAAATATGCTCTCCTCCTTTACCGAGTTGATTCCCTTTATGTATTTAAAAGTTTCTATCATATCCCCTCGGTCTCTTCTTTCTTCCAAGCTATACATATTAAGGTCTTTTAACCTTTCCTGGTAAGTTTTATCCTGCAATCCATGTACCAGTTTAGTAGCTCTTCTCTGAACTCTCTCTAGAGTATCTATATCCTTCTGGAGATATGGCCTCCAGTACTGCGCACAATACTCCAAGTGAGGTCTCACCAGTGTTCTGTACAGCGGCATAAGCACTTCACTCTTTCTACTGCTTATACCTCTCCCTATACATCCAAGCATTCTGCTTGCATTTCGTGCTGCTTTATTACATTGTCTTCCCACCTTTAAGTCTTCTGAAATAATTACTCCTAAATCCCTTTCCTCAGATACTGAGGTCAGGACTGTGTCGAATATTCTATATTCTGCCCTTGGGTTTTTACGCCCCAGGTGCATTATCTTGCACTTATCCACATTAAATTTCAGTTGCCAGAGTTCTGACCATTCTTCTAGTTTTCCTAAGTCCTTTTCCATTTGGCGTTTCCCTCCAGGAACATCAACCCTGTTACATATCTTTGTGTCATCAGCAAAAAGACAAACCTTACCATCGAGGCCTTTTGCAATATCACTTATGAAGATATTAAACAAAATTGGTCCCAGTACAGATCCCTGTGGAATCCCACTGGTAACATGACCTTGTTTTGAATGTTCTCCATTGACTACAACCCTCTGTTGTCTGTCCCTCAGCCACTGCCTAATCCACTCAACAATATGGGAGTCCATGCTCAATGACTGCAGTTTATTGATAAGTCTTCTATGTGGGACAGTGTCAAAAGCCTTACTAAAATCTAGATATGCAATGTCTACTGCACCTCCACCGTCTATTATTTTAGTCACCCAGTCAAAAAAATCTATAAGATTTGTTTGACATGATCTCCCTGAAGTAAACCCATGCTGTTTTTCATCTTGCAATCCATGGGATTTTAGATGTTCCACAATCCTATCCTTTAATAGGGTTTCCATTAATTTGCCTACTATTGATGTCAGACTCACTGGTCTATAGTTGCTCGATTCCTCCCTACTACCTTTCTTGTGAATGGGCACGACATTTGCCAATTTCCAATCTTCCGGGATGACTCCTGTTACTAATGATTGGTTAAATAAATCTGTTAACGGTTTTGCCAGCTCACCACTAAGCTCTTTTAATAATTTTGGGTGTATCTCATCAGGCCCCTGTGATTTATTTGTCTTCACTTTAGACAGCAAACTTAGAACATCTTCCTCTGTAAAGACACATGCATCAAACGATTTATTAGTCATCCTTTTCTAGTACCAGTCACTTAGGGATGAATCCAGTCTGGACTGGGTGGATTAGCCTATCTATAACTCCCTTTAGTCTGTTAGCAAATATTTTTGCACAGATTTTATAATCTGTATTTAAAAGAGAAAGTGGGCGGTACACACCGATCTCTCTCTCTCTCTCTCTCTCTAACACACACTCACTCACTCACTCACTCACTCACTCACCCACCCTTTTTTAGAATGAGGGTGATAACTACTTCAGATAGAGATGCAGGCAGCTGACCTGTCTGATAGGAGTAATTTAAAACCTGCAATAACATTGGCAAGGGTGTGTCCCCATGTTGACGGCAATTTCAAACGGGAGCCCGTCGGTCCCTGGGGAAGAATTTCCCCGAATGGTCCCGATAGCCTCAGATAGTTCCTTTAAATCTATAGGTCGATTTAATATTTTACACTCCTGCTCTGTTAATTTAGGGAGATTTATATTCTCCAGGAACTTATCAATATCTCCATCATGCTGGTTTTTGTTATTTGTGTATAAGATTTTATAATACTTGACAAATTCTCGCTTGATCTCCTCTGGGCGCGAGATCATCTCTCCATTTCCCATTTTGATATTTTTTATTCTGTTAATATTTTTGGGGTTTTGATTGAAAAATGACAAAAAGTTTCCTGGTTTCCCTGCTTGAGAGAAATATTTAGCTCCTGTGAAGAAGACCCTGTGTTGTGATTTTTCATGTAAATAATTTTTATAATCCAGTCTAGCTTCCTCAAAAATTGATTGTACAGTAGTGATGTTATTAAATAACTCTCCCTGTAAGTGCCAGACCCTTTTTTTTAAGAGCTAGTTCTTTTGCTGCGTATTCTTTCTTTTTCCAGCTAATTTTTGCTATATAAACTCCGCGCAAGAAAGCTTTAAAAGAGTCCCATACTACATGCATGGGTGCCAACGGAGCGTTCCATAGCCAAAATTCCTGAATCTCCCTTGCGATGTTCCTTGTTTTTTCTTTGACATTCCCCATTTTTATCATAATAACCATTGGGGAGTGGTCAGATATCGTATGTATTTCATTTTTGTTACACAATCTATAAGATCAGAGTTAGCTAAAGCTAAGTCTATTCTGGACATGACAGTGTTCGCCCGACTAAAACAAGAAAATACATTTTTTTCCCCATATAGATATCGCCAGATGTCTATCAGTGCCAATTTCCGGGAGATCCTTCTTAAGGGTGTTAGTTTATCCTTATCTGCTTTATAGAGATGGCCCTTGGAGTATCTATCTCCCACCAGGTCCATGACTTCATTAAAGTCCCCGGTTACCAAGACCGGGCAATGTGTTCTAGAACCAATGAAGTCTGCCAGGGATGACTTAACAGCCATAGAGAAGGGAGGAGGGACATACAAAAATGCCAGTATGCAATCAATACCATCTAAATAACAGTGCAAAAAAACAAATCTACCTTTTTTATCGGGGCGATTGGGGTATAATCTATAGCTCCATGAACGTAGACACTGACACACCGGGAATACGCCGAACAGCAAGTGTGGTAGTCATATTTTGACCATTTCCTTTTCGCATAATTAATCCTCTCCTCTATAAGCTGTGTTTCTAAATGGCATACTATCGCGGGAAGATTTAGCGCAACTACGTCAAATATGACCACCCGCTTAGCCCTTTCGGCCATTCCACGTATATTCCATGAAAATATTCTATTCATATACTATCTTGTACAATGGTACGACCCTCCAAACCCACCATGGAGATGGGTGGAGGGGGGGGGGAAGAAGAGAGAGCGACCCGCGGCGACCACCGATACCACATCTACCCACCCCAACTTCCCTTTATCCTCACCCCCATCTTCCAAAAGTTGTCCCTCCTTGTGACACTAGGCCACACATCAGGATGAGGGTGCTGGCGGGGTGTCATTAAACTGTCCCAGGCATTGAAGAGTGTTGCCCTGCCTCTGTTGGTACTGCTGTTTTGTTTCCCTTGTCTCCCAATGAAGTATGGACTCTGCGGCCAGCATTGTCAGATGGAAATTTTTGGAGCAATTTTTCAACAAGCAACTTCTGGTATTGCACCATTTTGCTCATCCTCTCCACCTGAGGAATGAGAGATGAGAAGTTATCTTTGTAGCCTAACATGAAGTCAGCTATGTGTGCCAGAGTATCAACAGGAAAGACTTCGCTGTCATTATCAGGAGGATCAATCTCAATCTCCTCATCCTCTTCCTCCTTTTCTGCCCACCCACGCTGAACAGATGGAATTAAAATTCCATGGGTACTACCCTCTGTAGCGGAGGAAACCATCTCCTGCTCCTCCTGCTCCTCTTCATCGTCCAATTCACGCTGAGAAGACGGACGGAGGGTGGTCTGGCTATCACCCTGTGTAATGTCGTCTTCCTCCATTTCCACCTCTTCCACATGCAAAGCGTTGTTCTTAATTCTCAGCAGCGAGCGTTTGAGTAGACACAGAATTAGGATGGTTACGCTGATATCAGCGTTATTGCCGCTCACCACCTGTGTTGACTCCTCAAAGTTTATTAAAACCTCACAGAGGTCAGACATCCATGCCCACTCCTCGCTTCTGATTAGCGAAAGCTAAATGGAAAGGCGAAGACCATGTTGCAGCTGGTATTCCACTACTGCCCTCTGCTGCTCACAAAGCCATGGCAACATGTGGAATGTCAAGTTTCAACGCGTGCTCATGTCGGTGAGCTGGCAATTTAAAGTGCTGCCGCAGCGTTGACAGACCGGCTGAAGCTGTTGATGACTTGCGAAAATGTGCACACACGTGGTGCACCTTCACCAGTAGCTCAGGCAAATTGGGGTAGGTTTTGAGAAACCGATTTACCGCTAAGTTTAAGATATGGCTAGGATGTGTGTGAGCTTGCCAAGCTCCAAAACCGCCACAAAGTTACGGCCATTATCACACACAACAATCCCTGGTTGTAGGTTGAGGGGCGAGAGCCACAGCTCAATCTGATCTCTTATCCCCTGCAACAGCTCTGCGGCGGTGTGCTGTTTGTCCCCTAAGCATATCAGTTTCAGCATGGCCTGTTGACGCTTCGCCACTGCAGTGTTACACTGTTTCAGCTACCGACTGATGGCTGACTGGTGCTGATGGAATTAGGGCCCACAATCCTCGGCGTCGATAGCACCTGTGCCATCCCAGGGTACAACTCGCTCCCGGCCTCCACAATGTTCACCCAGTGTGCCATGAGGGAAATATAGTGTCCCTCGGCATGTGTGACGTTTCATGACACATATTGGTGTAAGGCGGGCACGGCACACAAATAGTGGCGACTAGGGACAGAGTACAGCAGGTTGGCCGCCGACAAGATGATGATCGGAGTGAGGAAGAGGAAGTGGTGGACGATGAGGTCACTGACCCAACCTGGGAAAGTGGAAAGCCTAGCGAGGACAGCAGTACAGAGTGAGAGAGATCTGTAGCACTACACCAGGCTGGAAGCGGCAGTGGGGTGGCAAAAGGCAGGCCACACCAAACGGGCCCGACTTTTGAACACTCTGAGCACATCGTTTTGTGCTACAATGACTTTGGTTTACCTGTTTTAGAGCATTTCGTGGACGCTGATTTAGCTTCAACAAAAGATAATGATTCTTTACCTATAAAGAGAAAAAAATTCCCGATATTAAAGCCAGATTTTATACAATGTTTGTTTGTACCGACATCATTCAACATCCACTTGTCGGCAATAGTTACGTTCTGCTTTTAAGAACTGTGGAATGAAGCTGTAAAAATACTGAAATAGTCACGCAAAAGTATAACAGACTATATACCTCTCTGCAAGCGACACTTTGCTACCGTTACAATATCAATGCTAACGGATCAAGCTAAACCCGTTAAATTCAAATACGGTAAAACTATCGTACGTTTACACTTTAGACCTTGCGCTGTGACAACATATTAAAATGTTGTCTGAGTGTACGGCGACCCGGAGGCATATACACATTTATTACATAACGCAAGCCGATCATGGTTTGGAAGGGTTTCACTGCGACAAATTCATGTACGGTTCTGGTCTCACAGGTTTATTTCATGGTTTGTTCCTCCAAGTCGTTACCCTATTCATAAAAGGCGTTGAACTTGAAAAACTGCACATAAAAATGGCCGCTAGGAATATAGCTAAAGATATGGTCGCTACAGCGTTGACAGCCTTTATAGATCGAATAAATCGACCGCCCGGCAGCCTACATTGTAAATACGGACAATTCGTATAAGCGGGGACGACACTGGATTTTAATTACATTACACCCTGACGACGTATCTATATTTTTTGATAGTTATGTATTTTCACCATTTAGTGGGGTATTTCCTGCTGAGTTTATAAAAATTTTATACAAAAATTCTAAGACTATAAGGTATCAAAACAGACAAATCCATATAGTCGCTAGTTCGGTCTGCAGCCATTACTGCATCTATATCTTACATTGTATAGTGAATGGAATACCTTTTGAAAGTGTAGTAAAAAAAAATACGCGTGATTTTAGAAAAAAATATCTTGTTGTGCGCTTCTTTGTAGTGAAGCGCATGAAACAATTATGTATACGCTGTTGTAGTTGCACACAAACTTGTCGGTTCCTAAGTGGTTGTTAATAAAAGTAAGTTGACATGTTGTAAATAAAGAAAAATTAATAAAACTTTTCATTCCACCTACTGATAAATGGTTGTTGGTCTATATAGCTCCGTATGACAGGTGAAACGGACCGCTCTGCTTCTATTTATGGAAGCATTCCTGTCTCCCGGAGCTGATTAGCCAGCTTTTAGGCCCGGTTGAGAAGAGGAGTAATCTCCCCTCCACGCTGCAAGAGCTGGCGTCATAATCTTCCCCTTGTCAGATTTTTCTTATTGGTAACTGATGAAGGACGCTGACACATGTGCAATGAGGAGTAGGGGACACCGGCATTTGGTGCGGTACTGTGATCAGCGTGGATTGCGGGGCTATCGCAGAGATCTTCATTTACAAATAATGGAATGTATTGATTTCATCACTGTGTGTTTTAAGGCAAATTACTTTGATGTTATTGATGCTTTTTATGAGCTCTCCTGTACTTGAACTATGTTAGGCCTCATGCACACAGCCGTGTTCCGCGGCCGAGAGCGGACCGTGGAAACCCGGCCGGGATTCCTGCTGACAGCATGAGCGCACAGCGTCATTGGTTGCTGTGACGCCGTGCTCTTCATGCAGCCGCAGCTGTACAGTAATACACTAGTATAGTGTATTACTGTGCAGCAGCGGCTGCATGAAGTGCACAGCGTCAAAGCAACCAATGACGCCGTGCGCTCATGCTGTCAGCAGGAATCCCGGCCGGGTTTCCACGGTCTGCTCTCGGCCGTGTTACACGGCCGTGTGCATGAGGCCTTATGTCTAGACATAAGTATACTCCCACTCGGGAGGAGGGCCTATACACACCCACTAATGTACCCACCTACATACACTATTTAAGGCACTTTGGGATATGGGACTTCATTGCTTGATAAAGACAAACTAAGGTCGAAACATCGCTGTAATCTAGCTGTCTGAGTGAATAAATCACCATTTTTCACCAACTACTGGCGAGTGCTGCGGATTATTGAAGTTTCTATAATTGTATTTAGCCCTACATCATCCAACCAGCAGTGATTGTCAGGTGGTTTGCAATTTTTTTTTTTGGGGGGGTTCCATTTAATGAAGTACAATGTGATAAAACATTGCAGTACGATGATGATAAAGAACTAGTATGCACACAGTATCCGAGGCTCTAAATACAGATATGACAAGATGGATACTTATGAAATCAAATATTTTGTTTGGTTCTTTTTATTTGTAGAGAGTTGCTCTCACTCGGACAATGAAGTCTTTCCTTTTGACCTTTTGTGGGAAGGAACACTGTTTATAAGCAGTTTAAGGCAATATTTCCAAGCCTTTTTTGTCCCATGGCTGCATAAAAGTGCATTAGTATTTTTTTTTTCACCACTCTGTTACCTTCACTTGTTTAAATTGCATATATCTACATATAAATAGTACAGTTTATTCAAGTATAACCAGGCTGTCACGGAAAGCTGGAAAGTTGAGTTAGTGGAATGAAGAGCACAGGGATCAGACATGTTTACCTTACAAAAAAAAAGACTTGAAGATTCAATACCAATACAGTGGTAGTAGCAGCTATTTATCAGACCGAGAGGCAGGCAAGACACAGCGCAACAGAATCATAAATCCTATAAGACTTATGAGCTTCCTATAAGACAAATAGATGGCTTAGCAAAAAGAAAAATACTTAAATATTACTTCATTGTAAATATATTCACAAATACCTTTGATTAGTTATAATTAGAGATGAGCGAACTTCTGTTTTAAGTTCGGCGTCTAAAGTTCGGGTTTGGATTAGCGGAGAATCCCGATCTGGAACCGGATATGGATTCCGACTTCCGTTGTGGTCCGTGGTAGCGGAATCAATAATCGGCCTATTGATTCCGCTACCACGGACCACAACGGAAGTCGGAATCCATATCCGGTTCCAGATCGGGATTCTCCGCTAATCCAAACCCGAACTTTAGACGCCGAACTTAAAACAGAAGTTCGCTCATCTCTAGTTATAATGTCTTACTTTATCTAGGAAGCAATCATTAGGAGAAATAAAATGGACACTGTCCTATTAGTACACACAAAACCTCTCTTAAGCACATAGGAGGACAAGTTACTTCACAACACTGAGCTAAAGAGCTGCCTCATCCTCCTCTCCTACTTGTCAGGGGTTACAATCATGAATACAGTTCAATATGATCTTCAGCTAAATCTGAATGGAGATTATGAGGAGACCTGAAGTACAGTGATGAGGTGGTGGTAATGAGTCTCAGAACTTGTATGCAGTCTCCATTACCACAGCCCCACATAACCACAGTCCTGTCTGTCCTCTCTGTACTTCACGTCTCCTCATGAATTCCATTCCTACAGAAACTCGTCTGAAGATCTTATCAGCTGTATTCAGGATCATAATCCCTGACATGCAGAGCAGAGAGGAGCATGAGTCAATCCTTTTAACTCAGTGTTGTAAAGTAACTTATGCTGCTGTTTGATTAGGACAGGTTTTGTGTGTACTAATAGGACGGCAGCAATTTTATTTCCCCTGATGGCTTCTCCCTAGACAAAATGAGCCATTATAACTAACGTTTTTTTGGGGGAATATGTCTAATCTATAAAGCTAATTGTATGTGTGTACATATGTCTGCTAAAGCAATCCCCACCATCACATTTACAATCACGAAATTTGACACACAGGTACATCAGGAAGGTTTTAGACTGGGTCTCAGTTATTAGCTATTAGCCAATAGAAGCCTGGTCACATGACCCTTATCAGCCAATAGAAGCTAGCAGGCCCTTACTCGCCACATACACACAGTTTTACACCAGGTTTACATAACAACCCAGCCATTTTTCTTCACGGCTGTATGTCAACTTTAAGGGGGCTGACACTGTTAGGGGAGCGGAGTGCTGTACAGGTCACAGTTCAGGGGGCAGGTAGGTTGGCTAATCAGGATACCCTCAAAAGACAGACTTAAAAACCCCGCCCCCAGGCACTGCTAAGCCACACCCATGACCCAGTTAGGCCACGCCCCTTCCCATTCCACAGCTGACAGGGATTGAAATAATGAAGGTAAAAATCAACTTCTGTCCGCTGCAGGGGTGGGAGGGAGCGTGACTTTCACCCTGCAGTTCACGCTCGCAAAGCACAGTGCTGAGAATGAGCTGTTCAAAAGGACATCCCTGTGTTCGTTCAGGCCCTGTGCCAGACGAAGGACAGGAAGTCTGAAAGACGGACTGTCCAGCCTAAAACAGGACTCTGGCCACCCTAGGAGCAAGTTGCTGTTGAGGTCACAGTTAAGGGGACAGTACGCTATGAAGGTCAGTGTTAAGGGTCAGATTGCTGTAGAGGCCACTGCTAAGATGACGGGGTGTTCTGGAAATCACCGTTAAGGAGATAGGGTACTGTGAAGGTCACTAATAAAGGGGCGGTCGCTGTTGAGGTCACTGTTAAAGGGGAAGGCTGCTGTGGAGGTCACTGTTAAGGGTATGGGATGCTGTGGAGGTCACTGCTAAAGGGACGAGCTGCTTTGGAGGTCTCTGTTAAGGGGGCAGGGAATGGTGGAGGTCAGTTAAGGGGATGGTCTGCTATGGAGGTCAGTGTTAAGGGCGGGTTATTGTGGAAATCACTGCTAATTAGAGTTGAGCGAACACCTGGATGTTCGGGTTCGAGAAGTTCGGCCGAACATCCCGGAAATGTTCGGGTTCGGGATCCGAACCCGATCCGAACTTCGTCCCGAACCCGAACCCCATTGAAGTCAATGGGGACCCGAACTTTTCGGCACTAAAAAGGCTGTAAAACAGCCCAGGAAAGAGCTAGAGGGCTGCAAAAGGCAGCAACATGTAGGTAAATCCCCTGCAAACAAATGTGGATAGGGAAATGAATTAAAATAAAAATTAAATAAATAAAAATTAACCAAAATCAATTGGAGAGAGGTTCCATAGCAGAGAATCTGGCTTCCCGTCACCCACCACTGGAACAGTCCATTCTCAGATATTTAGGCCCCGGCACCCAGGCAGAGGAGAGAGGTCCCGTAACAGAGAATCTGTCTTCATGTCAGCAGAGAATTAGTCTGCATGTCATAGCAGAGAATGAGGCTTCACGTCAGCCACCACTGCAACAGTCCATTGGCATATATTTAGGCCCAGCACCCAGGCAGAGGAGGGAGGTCCCGTAACAGAGAATCTGTCTTCATGTCAGCAGAGAATTAGTCTGCATGTCATAGCAGAGAATGAGGCTTCACGTCAGCCACCACTGCAACAGTCCATTGGCATATATTTAGGCCCAGCACACACACAGGCAGAGGAGAGAGGTCCCGTAACAGAGAATCTGGCTTCATGTCAGCAGAGAATCAGTCTGCATGTCATAGCAGAGAATGAGGCTTCACGTCAGCCACCACTGCAACAGTCCATTGGCATATATTTAGGCCCAGCACACACACAGGCAGAGGAGAGAGGTCCCGTAACAGAGAATCTGGCTTCATGTCAGCAGAGAATCAGTCTGCATGTCATAGCAGAGAATGAGGCTTCACGTCAGCCACCACTGCAACAGTCCATTGGCATATATTTAGGCCCAGCACCCAGGCAGAGGAGGGAGGTCCCGTAACAGAGAATCTGTCTTCATGTCAGCAGAGAATTAGTCTGCATGTCATAGCAGAGAATGAGGCTTCACGTCAGCCACCACTGCAACAGTCCATTGGCATATATTTAGGCCCAGCACACACACAGGCAGAGGAGAGAGGTCCCGTAACAGAGAATCTGGCTTCATGTCAGCAGAGAATCAGTCTGCATGTCATAGCAGAGAATGAGGCTTCACGTCACCCACCACTGCAACAGTCCATTGGCATATATTTAGGCCTAGCACACAGGCAGAGCAGAGAGGTCCCGTAACAGACAATCTGGCTTCATGTCAGCAGAGAATCAGTCTGCATGTCATAGCAGAGAATGAGGCTTCACGTCACCCACCACTGCAACAGTCCATTGGCATATATTTAGGCCTAGCACACAGGCAGAGCAGAGAGGTCCCGTAACAGACAATCTGGCTTCATGACAGCAGAGAATTAGTCTGCATGTCATAGCAGAGAATGAGGCTTCACGTCAGCCACCACTGCAACAGTCCATTGGCATATATTTAGGCCCAGCACCCAGGCAGAGGAGAGAGGTCCCGTAACAGACAATCTGGCTTCATGTCAGCAGAGAATTAGTCTGCATGTCATAGCAGAGAATCAGGCTTCACGTCAGCCACCACTGCAACAGTCCATTGTCATAAATTTAGGCCCAGCACCCAGGCAGAGGAGAGAGGTCCCGTAACAGACAATCTGGCTTCATGTCAGCAGAGAATTAGTCTGCATGTCATAGCAGAGAATGAGGCTTCACGTCAGCCACCACTGCAACAGTCCATTGGCATATATTTAGGCCTAGCACACAGGCAGAGCAGAGAGGTCCCGTAACAGACAATCTGGCTTCATGACAGCAGAGAATCAGTCTGCATGTCATAGCAGAGAATGAGGCTTCACGTCACCCACCACTGCAACAGTCCATTGGCATATATTTAGGCCTAGCACACAGGCAGAGCAGAGAGGTCCCGTAACAGACAATCTGGCTTCATGTCAGCAGAGAATCAGTCTGCATGTCATAGCAGAGAATGAGGCTTCACGTCACCCACCACTGCAACAGTCCATTGGCATATATTTAGGCCTAGCACACAGGCAGAGCAGAGAGGTCCCGTAACAGACGATCTGGCTTCATGTCAGCAGAGAATCAGTCTGCATGTCATAGCAGAGAATCAGGCTTCACGTCAGCCACCACTGCAACAGTCCATGGTCATAAATTTAGGCCCAGCACCCAGGCAGAGGAGAGAGGTCCCGTAACAGACAATCTGGCTTCATGTCAGCAGAGAATTAGTCTGCATGTCATAGCAGAGAATCAGGCTTCATGTCAGCCACCACTGCAACAGTCCATTGGCATATATTTAGGCCTAGCACACAGGCAGAGGAGAGGTTCATTCAACTTTGGGTAGCATCGCAATATAATGGTAAAATGAAAATAAAAATAGGATTGAATGAGGAAGTGCCCTGGAGTCCAATAATATATGGTTATGGGGAGGTAGTTAATGTCTAATCTGGACAAGGGACGGACAGGTCCTGTGGGATCCATGCCTGGTTCATTTTTATGAACGTCAGCTTGTCCACATTGGCTGTAGACAGGCGGCTGCGTTTGTCTGTAATGACGCCCCCTGCCGTGCTGAATACACGTTCAGACAAAACGCTGGCTGCCGGGCAGGCCAGCACCTCCAAGGCATAAAAGGCTAGCTCTGGCCACGTGGACAATTTAGAGACCCAGAAGTTGAATGGGGCCGAACCATCAGTCAGTACGTGGAGGGGTGTGCACACGTACTGTTCCACCATGTTAGTGAAATGTTGCCTCCTGCTAACACGTTGCGTATCAGGTGGTGGTGCAGTTAGCTGTGGCGTGTTGACAAAAGTTTTCCACATCTCTGCCATGCTAACCCTGCCCTCAGAGGAGCTGGCCGTGACACAGCTGCCTTGGCGACCTCTTGCTCCTCCTCTGCCTTGGCCTTGGGCTTCCACTTGTTCCCCTGTGACATTTGGGAATGCTCTCAGTAGCGCGTCTACCAACGTGCGCTTGTACTCGCGCATCTTCCTATCACGCTCCAGTGCAGGAAGTAAGGTGGGCACATTGTCTTTGTAGCGTGGATCCAGCAGGGTGGCAACCCAGTAGTCCGCACAGGTTAAAATGTGGGCAACTCTGCTGTCGTTGCGCAGGCACTGCAGCATGTAGTCGCTCATGTGTGCCAGGCTGCCCAGGGGTAAGGACAAGCTGTCCTCTGTGGGAGGCGTATCGTCATCGTCCTGCCTTTCCCCCCAGCCACGCACCAGTGATGGACCCGAGCTGCGTTGGGTGCCACCCCGCTGTGACCATGCTTCATCCTCATCCTCCTCCACCTCCTCCTCATCCTCGTCCTCCTCGTCCTCCAGTAGTGGGCCCTGGCTGGCCACATTTGTACCTGGCCTCTGCTGTTGCAAAAAACCTCCCTCTGAGTCACTTCGAAGAGACTGGCCTGAAAGTGCTAAAAATGACCCCTCTTCCTCATCCTCCTCCTCCTCCTCCTGGGCCACCTCCTGTTCCATCATCGCCCTAAGTGTTTTCTCAAGGAGACATAGAAGTGGTATTGTAACGCTGATAACGGTGTCATCGCCACTGGCCATGTTGGTGGAGTACTCGAAACAGCGCAACAGGGCACACAGGTCTCGCATGGAGGCCCAGTCATTGGTGGTGAAGTGGTGCTGTTCTGTAGTGCGACTGACCCGTGCGTGCTGCAGCTGAAACTCCACTATGGCCTGCTGCTGCTCGCACAGTCTGTCCAGCATGTGCAAGGTGGAGTTCCACCTGGTGGGCACGTCGCATATGAGGCGGTGAGCGGGAAGGCCGAAGTTACGCTGTAGCGCAGACAGGCGAGCAGCGGCAGGATGTGAACGCCGGAAGCGCGAACAGACGGCCCGCACTTTATGCAGCAGCTCTGACATGTCGGGGTAGTTGTGAATGAACTTCTGCACCACCAAATTCAGCACATGCGCCAAGCAAGGGATGTGCGTCAAATTGGCTAGTCCCAGAGCTGCAACGAGATTTCGCCCATTATCACACACCACCAGGCCGGGCTTGAGGCTCACCGGCAGCAACCACTCGTCGGTCTGTTGTTCAATACCCCGCCACAACTCCTGTGCGGTGTGGGGCCTGTCCCCCAAACATATGAGTTTCAGAATGGCCTGCTGACGTTTACCCCGGGCTGTGCTGAAGTTGGTGGTGAAGGTGTGTGGCTGACTGGATGAGCAGGTGGAAGAAGAGGAGGAGGAAGCCGAGAAGGAGGAGGTGGCAACAGGAGGCAAAGAATGTTGCCCTGCGATCCTTGGCGGCGGCAGGACGTGCGCCAAACAGCTCTCCGCCTGGGGCCCAGCTGCCACTACATTTACCCAGTGTGCAGTTAGGGAGATATAGCGTCCCTGGCCGTGCTTACTGGTCCACGTATCTGTGGTTAGGTGGACCTTGCTACAGATGGCGTTGCGCAGTGCACACTTGATTTTATGGGATACTTGGTTGTGCAGGGAAGGCACGGCTCTCTTGGAGAAGTAGTGCCGGCTGGGAACAACATACTGTGGGACAGCAAGCGACATGAGCTGTTTGAAGCTGTCTGTGTCCACCAGCCTAAATGACAGCATTTCATAGGCCAGTAGTTTAGAAATGCTGGCATTCAGGGCCAGGGATCGAGGGTGGCTAGGTGGGAATTTACGCTTTCTATCAAATGTTTGTGAGATGGAGAGCTGAACGCTGGCGTGTGACATGGTTGAGACGCTTGGTGACGGAGGTGGTGGTGGTGGTGTTGGTGGTACATCCCCTGTTTGCTGGGCGGCAGGTGCCAACGTTCCTCCAGAGGCGGAGGAAGAGGCCGAGGCGGCAGCAGCAGAATAGGCCGAGGCGGCAGCAGCAGAAGAGGTAGCAGGGGGAGCCTGAGTGACTTCCTTGGTTTTAAGGTGTTTACTCCACTGCAGTTCATGCTTTGCATGCAGGTGCCTGGTCATGCAGGTTGTGCTCAGGTTCAGAACGTTAATGCCTCGCTTCAGGCTCTGATGGCACAGCGTGCAAACCACTCGGGTCTTGTCGTCAGCACATTGTTTGAAGAAGTGCCATGCCAGGGAACTCCTTGAAGCTGCCTTTGGGGTGCTCGGTCCCAGATGGCGGCGGTCAGTAGCAGGCGGAGTCTCTTGGCGGCGGGTGTTCTGCTTTTGCCCACTGCTCCCTCTTTTGCTACGCTGTTGGCTCGGTCTCACCACTGCCTCTTCCTCCGAACTGTGAAAGTCAGTGGCACGACCTTCATTCCATGTGGGGTCTAGGACCTCATCGTCCCCTGCATCGTCTTCCACCCAGTCTTGATCCCTGACCTCCTGTTCAGTCTGCACACTGCAGAAAGACGCAGCAGTTGGCACCTGTGTTTCGTCATCATCAGAGACATGCTGAGGTGGTATTCCCATGTCCTCATCATCAGGAAACATAAGTGGTTGTGCGTCAGTGCATTCTATGTCTTTCACCGCTGGGGAAGGGCTAGGTGGATGCCCTTGGGAAACCCTGCCAGCGGAGTCTTCAAACAGCATAAGAGACTGCTGCATAACTTGAGGCTGAGACAGTTTCCCTGGTATGCATGGGGGTGATGTGACAGACTGATGGGGTTGGTTTTCAGGCGCCATCTGTGCGCTTTCTGCAGAAGACTGGGTGGGAGATAATGTGAACGTGCTGGATCCACTGTCGGCCACCCAATTGACTAATGCCTGTACCTGCTCAGGCCTTACCATCCTTAGAACGGCATTGGGCCCCACCATATATCGCTGTAAATTCTGGCGGCTACTGGGACCTGAGGTAGTTGGTACACTAGGACGTGTGGATGTGGCAGAACGGCCACGTCCTCTCCCAGCACCAGAGGGTCCACTAACACCACCACGACCATGTCCACGTCCGCGTCCCTTACTAGATGTTTTTCTCATTGTTATGGTTCACCACAACAACAAATATATTATTTGGCCCAATGTATTGTATTCAAATTCAGCGGGATATAAATTTGAGGCCTAGTATTTAGGCGCTGGGTCACCGGTATGGATTTAGTGACAGAATTAGACTTGGAAATGCACAGAAGCGTGTGTGTGAAGTTATTCTGAATGACCCTATGTGCACCTTCAATATTATATACCCTTTTAGGGATAGATTTCAAATAGCTCTGATATAGCAGAAACCACTAAATTATGAAATTGCTAAATTGGGAATTGTACTTCAACCCAGAACAAAAAATGTGCTTTGACGGACACTAAATATCTTGCCCAGCAACAACAGTACAGCGGTGGGTAACGAGAGATTTAGAGGGATTTAAATTTGAGGCCTAGTATTTAGGCGCTGGGTCACCGGTATGGATTTAGTGACAGAATTAGACTTGGAAATGCACAGAAGCGTGTGTGTGAAGTTATTCTGAATGACCCTATGTGCACCTTCAATATTATATACCCTTTTAGGGATAGATTTCAAATAGCTCTGATATAGCAGAAACCACTAAATTATGAAATTGCTAAATTGGGAATTGTACTTCAACCCAGAACAAAAAATGTGCTTTGACGGACACTAAATATCTTGCCCAGCAACAACAGTACAGTGGTGGGTAACGAGAGATTTAGAGGGATTTAAATTTGAGGCCTAGTATTTAGGCGCTGGGTCACCGGTATGGATTTAGTGACAGAATTAGACTTGGAAATACACAGTAGCGGGTGTGTGTGAAGTTATTCTGAATGACCCTATGTGCACCTTCAATATTATATACCCTTTTTGGGATAGATTTCAAATAGCTCTGATATAGCAGGAACCACTAAATTATGAAATTGCTAAATTGGGAATTGTACTTCAACCCAGAACAAAAAATGTGCTTTGACGGGCACTAAATAACTTTCCCAGCTACAACAGGACAACGGTAACGAGAGATTTAGAGGGATTTAAATTTGAGGCCTAGTATTTAGGCGCTGGGTGACAGGTATGGGTTTAGTGACAGAATTAGACTTGGAAATACACAGTAGCGGGTGTGTGTGAAGTTATTCTGAATGACCCTATGTGCACCTTCAATATTATATACCCTTTTAGGGATAGATTTCAAATAGCTCTGATATAGCAGAAACCACTAAATTATGAAATTGCTAAATTGGGAATTGTACTTCAACCCAGAACAAAAAATGTGCTTTGACGGACACTAAATATCTTGCCCAGCAACAACAGTACAGCGGTGGGTAACGAGAGATTTAGAGGGAATTAAATTTGAGGCCTAGTATTTAGGCGCTGGGTCACCGGTATGGATTTAGTGACAGAATTAGACTTGGAAATACACAGTAGCGGGTGTGTGTGAAGTTATTCTGAATGACCCTATGTGCACCTTCAATATTATATACCCTTTTTGGGATAGATTTCAAATAGCTCTGATATAGCAGGAACCACTAAATTATGAAATTGCTAAATTGGGAATTGTACTTCAACCCAGAACAAAAAATGTGCTTTGACGGGCACTAAATAACTTTCCCAGCTACAACAGGACAACGGTAACGAGAGATTTAGAGGGATTTAAATTTGAGGCCTAGTATTTAGGCGCTGGGTGACAGGTATGGGTTTAGTGACAGAATTAGACTTGGAAATACACAGTAGCGGGTGTGTGTGAAGTTATTCTGAATGACCCTATGTGCACCTTCAATATTATATACCCTTTTTGGGATAGATTTCAAATAGCTCTGATATAGCAGAAACCACTAAATTATGAAATTGCTAAATTGGGAATTGTACTTCAACCCAGAACAAAAAATGTGCTTTGACGGACACTAAATATCTTGCCCAGCAACAACAGTACAGCGGTGGGTAACGAGAGATTTAGAGGGAATTAAATTTGAGGCCTAGTATTTAGGCGCTGGGTCACCGGTATGGATTTAGTGACAGAATTAGACTTGGAAATACACAGTAGCGGGTGTGTGTGAAGTTACTCTGAATGACCCTATGTGCACCTTCAATATTATATACCCTTTTTGGGATAGATTTCAAAGAGCTCTGATATAGCAGGAACCACTAAATTATGAAATTGCTAAATTGAGAATTGTATTTCAACCCAGAACAAGAAATGTGCTTGAACGGACACTAAATAACTCGCCCAGCTACAGCACTAGGGACAGATTTAGCTGGATATAAATTTGAGGCCTAGTATTTAGGCGCTGGGTGACCGGTATGGATTTAGTGACAGAATTAGACTGGGATATGGCCAAAAAATGAACAGACTATTGCTGGTTAAATGCACTTGGTGTGACAGCTTCACCCTGATGTAGGCTTTAGCCAAAAAACAACCACACCATTGAGGGTTAAATGCACTTGGTGACAGGCGCAGCTTGCCCCTGATTTTGTATATGGCCAAAAAATGAACAGACTATTGCTGGTTAAATGCACTTGGTGTGACAGCTTCACCCTGATGTAGGCTTTAGCCAAAAAACAACCACACCATTGAGGGTTAAATGCACTTGGTGACAGGCGCAGCTTGCCCCTGATTTTGTATATGGCCAAAAAATGAACAGACTATTGCTGGTTAAATGCACTTGGTGTGACAGCTTCACCCTGATGTAGGCTTTAGCCAAAAAACAACCACACCATTGAGGGTTAAATGCACTTGGTGACAGGCGCAGCTTGCCCCTGATTTTGTATATGGCCAAAAAATGAACAGACTATTGCTGGTTAAATGCACTTGGTGTGACAGCTTCACCCTGATGTAGGCTTTAGCCAAAAAACAACCACACCATTGAGGGTTAAATGCACTTGGTCGCAGCTTGTGCTGGCGCACCACAAGACACAAAATGGCCGCCGATCACCCCAGAAAAATGAGACTGACAAACGGTCTGTGCAGCCTAAAAACAGTGAGCAATTGAGGATCAGCAGCTCAATGATCCACAGCTGCAGATCGATCAGTTAATCAAGTCCTTTGGAGGAGTTAATCTGCCTAATCTCGCCCTACTGTCGCAGCCGCAACCTCTCCCTACGCTAATCAGAGCAGAGTGACGGGCGGCGCTATGTGACTCCAGCTTAAATAGAGGCTGGGTCACATGGTGCTCTGGCCAATCACAGCCATGCCAATAGTAGGCATGGCTGTGATGGCCTCTTGGGGCAAGTAGTATGACGCTTGTTGATTGGCTGCTTTGCAGCCTTTCAAAAAGCGCCAAGAAAGCGTCACAAAAGCGCCAAGAAAGCGACGAACACCGAACCCGAACCCGGACTTTTACGAAAATGTCCGGGTTCGGGTCCGTGTCACGGACACCCCAAAATTCGGTACGAACCCGAACTATACAGTTCGAGTTCGCTCATCCCTACTGCTAATGAAATGGGGTACTCTGGAGGTCACTAATAAAGGGGCGGCTGCTGTGGAGGTCACTGTTAAATGGGTGGGTGCTGTGGGTGTTACTGTTAAGGGGGCAGGCCTCTGTGGAGCTCACTTTTAAAGGGGTACTGTAGATGTCATTGTTATAGTGGATACTGTCATTATCTTTTAACGACACACACAAACATTAAATGAAATAGATGAAATATACCTGTGCAAAGCCGGGTCCTTCTGCTAGTTTGTAATAAAGTTATATTTAAGTATTTTTTATTTATTTTTTATTCCAAGGGAACCACTTTAATTAGAAATATTCAGTTTTCAGGTTTGCTAATTGTACGCAAAGGTGTTGGGGTTTTAACACATTAAGGACCTTGACATTTTTCACCTTAAGGACCAGGCAGTTTTTTGGAAACTTGACATGTGTCACTTTATGTGATAATAACTTCAGAATGTTTTTACTTATCTAAGTCATTCTGATATTGTTTTCTCGCGCTAAATTGTACTTCATGATAGTGAAAAATTTTAGTCTATATAATTCACCTTTATTTATTAAAAAATCCAAAATTGCCCAAAGTTGCAGTTTTCAATTTTTTTTTTATCTTTTAAGGCAGTTAGCGATACATCATGAACTAGATATTACTTTACATTTCCCATATGTCCACTTTCATGTTTGCATAATTTTGTAAATGTAATTTTATTTGTTAGGATCTTATAAGACTTAGAATTTTAGAAGCAAATTTTTAAGAATTTTCAAAACCCACTTTTTTAAGGACTTTTTTAAAGTCACTTTGTGGGGCTTACATAGTGAAAACCACCCATAAATGACCCCATTGCAGAAACTACACCCCTCAAGTTTTTCAAAACTGATTTTGCAAACTCTGTTAACCATTTAGGTGTTCCACAACAATTAGAGGAAAAAGGAGATAACATTTTAAAATTTAAATTTTTGGGCATATTTTCCATTTCAATTTATTTTTTCTGTAACACATCAAGGTTTAACAGCCAAATAAAACTCAATATTTATTACCCCAATTCTGTAGTTTACAAAAACACCCCACATTTGGTCATAAACTGCTGTACGGGCACACAGTATGGCACAGAAGGAAAGGAGTGCCATATGGATTTTGGAGGGAAGATTTCACAGTGATAATTTTAAGTTGCCATATGACATTTAAAGAACCCCTGATGCACCCCTACAGTAAAAACTCCCCAAAAGATACCCCATTTTAGGATAAGGTGACACTTTTATTGGTATTATTTTGTGGTATATATTACTTTTGATTGCTCTATATTACGCTGTTTGAGGCAAGGTAACCAAAAATGTTCTGCCACAGTTTTTATTTTATTTTTTCACCTGACAGGTTACAGTAGATCATTTTTTTTTTTTTTTTTATATAGAGCAGGTTGTTATGGACACGACTAGAGTTGAGCGAACCCGAACTGTAAAGCTCGGGTTCGTACCGAGCTTTAGCTTTTTTTTTTTGACCCGGACCCGAACATTTACGTAAAAGTTTGTGTTCTGTGATTTTTATGGTGCTTTTGAAAGGCTGCAAAGCAGCCAATCAACAAGCGTTTAACTGTGTGCCCTTAGAAGCCATAACAGCCATGCCTACTATTGGCATGGCTGTGATTGGCCAACTGCAGCATGTGACCCAGCCTCTATATAAGGCTGAGTCACGTAGCGCTGCACGTCACTCTATTATTCTTAGTGTAGGGAGAGGATGCTGCTGCTGTCAGGGACAGATCAGGGATAAATACTAAGAAGAACTGCCTTATAACTCAGCAATCTCAATCCAATATGCTTTGTGGGTGCAGTGCACAGTTTTTTTTAAACCTGCACTGAGCCAACTTTTGTTGAAAACGCATTTTTTTCATTTTTACTTCAGTTTGTTACTATGAATACCTAATCGGCAGCCATTTTATGCAGACATGCTGGTGCAGCACTATACATCTGCATGTCTGCTAGTCTAGAAATACAGCTTTTTTGCTGACTGTGCTTAAATTATTTTTTTTTCATATACTGGTCATCTTTGATTGCACGTGCATAAGTGGCTGTCACATTTAGGCCACAAATACGGCCATTAGGTTACTGCGTTTAAAAAAAACAACTTTTTTTCATATACTGGTAATCTTTGATTACATGTGCATAGGTGACAATCACATTTAGGCCACAAATACGGCCATTTGTTTACTGCGGTTGAAATAAACAGTGTGTTCATATACTGGTCATTTTAAATTTATTGTACATAGAATACAGTCACATTTAGGCCACAAATACGGCCATTCGTTTACTGCGATTTAAATAAACCGTGTGTTCATATACTGCTCATTTTGAATTTAACGTACATAGGTGACAGTCACATTTAGGCCACAAATACCGCTGTCATATAGAAAATAAATAAAAATTGAGTGCAATACCCTACGTCAGGGTTTATATTGGCGGTTAATTATTTTTAACATACTTAACCAATTTTTACTTTGCTTTGTGAACGCTAACTATGAGGCAAACATCTAATAAGGGACGCGGTCATGGTCGTTGTGGTGATGGTGGTGTTGGTGAAGCCTCTGGTGCAGGGAGAGGATGTGGCCGTTCTGCCACAGCTACACGTCCTACTGAACCTACTACCTCAGGTCCCAGTAGCCACCAGAATCTACAGCGATATTTGGTCGGGCCTAATGCCGTTCTAAGGATGGCAAGGCCTGATAAGTACAGGCGCTAGTCAATTGCGTGGCCGACAGTGGATCCAGCACGTTCACATTATCTCCCACCCAATCTTCTGCAGAAAGCACACAGGTGGCGCCTGAAACCCATGCCCATCAGTCTGTCACATTACCCCCGTGCATATCAGGGAACCTGTCTGAGCCTCAAGTCATGCAGCAGTCTCTTATGCTGTTTGAAGACTCTGCTGGCAGGGTTTCCCAAGGGCATCCACCTAGCACTTCCCCAGGGGTGGAAAACATAGAATGCACTGACGCACAACCACTTATGTTTCCTGATGAGGACATGGGAATACCACCTTAGCACATCTGATGACGAAACACAGTTGCCAACTGCATTGTCTTTCTGCAGTGTGCAGACCGAAAAGGAGGTCAGGGAGGAAGACTGGGTGGAAGAAGATGCAGGGGAAGATGAGTTCCTAGACCCCACATGGAATGAAAGTCGTGCCACTGGCTTTCAGCGTTCGGAGGAAGAGGCAGCAGTGAGACAGAGCCAACAGCGTAGCAAAAGCCGGAGCAGGGTACAAAAGCAGAGCAGCCGTCGTCGAAACAGTTTGCCTGCTACTGACCACCGCCTCCAGGGACCGAGCACACCAAAGGCAGCATCAAGGAGTTCCATGGTATTGCACTTCTTCACACAATGTGCTGACGACAAGACCCAAGTGGTTTGCACGCTGTGCCATCAGAGCCTGAAGCGAGGCATTAACGTTCTGAACCTTAGCACAACCTGCATGACCAGGCATCTACATACGAGACATGGGCTGCAGTGGAGTAAGCACATTAAAAACCAAGAAAGGGCTCAGGCCCCTCCTGCTCCCTCTTCTGCTGCTGCCTCGGCCTCTTCCTCCGCCTCTGGAGGAACGTTGGCACCTGCCGCCTTGCAAACAGAGGATGTGCCACCAACAACTCCACCTCCGTCACCAAGCATCTCCACCATGTCACACGGAAGCGTTCAGCTCTCCATCTCACAAGCCTTTGAGAGAAAGCGTGAATTCCCACCTAGTCACCCTCGATCCCTGGCCCTGAATGCCAGCATTTCTAAACTACTGGCCTTTGAAATTCTGTTATTCAGGCTGGTGGAGACGGACAGCTTCAAACAGCTCATGTCGCTTGCTGTCCCACAGTACGTCGTTCCCAGCCGTCACTACTTCTCCAGGAGAGCCGTGCCCTCCCTGCAGAACCAAGTATCGGATAAAATCAAGTGTGCACTGCGGAACGCCATCTGTGGCAAGGTCCACCTAACCACAAATATGTGGACCAGTAAGCACAGCCAGGGACGCTATATCTCCCTAACTGCACACTGGGTAAATGTAGTGGCTGCTGGGCCCCAGGCAGAGAGCTGTTTTGCAGGGCATCATTATATGCCTCCTGTTGCCTCCTCTTCCTACTCAGCTTCCTCCTCCTCCTCTTCTACCACCTCCTCATCCGGTCAGCGACAGACCTTCACCACCAACTTCAGCACAGCCAGGGGTAAAAGTCAGCAGGACGTTCTGAAACTGATGTGTTTGGGGGAGACAGGCCCCACACCGCGCAGGAGTTATGGCGGGGTATAGAACAACAGACCGATGAGTGGTTGCTGACAATGAGCCTCAAGCCCGGCCTGGTGGTGTGCGATAATGGGCAAAAAATCATTGCAGCTCTGGGACTAGCCGGTTTGACGCACATCCCTTGCCTGGCGCATGTGCTGAATTTGGTGGTGCACAAATTCATTCACAGCTAATCTGACATGTAAGAGCTGCTGCGTAAAGTGCGGCCCGTCTGTGCGCGCTTCCGGCGTTCTCATCCTGCCGCTGCTCGGCTGTCTTCTCTACAGCGTAACTTTGGCCTTCCTGCTCACCGCCTCATATGCGATGTGCCCACCAGGTGGAACTCCACCTTGCACATGCTGGAGAGACTGTGCGAGCAGCAGCAGGCCATAGTAGAGTTTCAGCTGCAGCACGCACGGGTGAGTCTGACTGCGGAACAGCACCACCAATGACTGGACCTCCATGCGAGACCTGTGTGCCCTGTTGCGCTGTTTCAAGTACTCCACCAACATGGCCAGTGGCGATGACGCCATTATCAGCCTTACAATACCACTTCTATGTCTCCTTGAAAAAACACTTAGGACGATGATGGAAGAGGATGTGGACCAGGACGAGGAGGAGGAAGAGGGGTCATCTTTAACACTTTCAGGCCAGTCTTTTAGAAGTGGCTCAGAGGGAGGTTTTTTGCAACAGCAGAGGCCAGGTACAAATTTGGCCAGCCAGGGCCCACTACTGGAGGATGAGAAGAATGAGGAGGAGGAGGACAGGGATGGAGCATGTTCACAGCGGGGTGGCTTCCAATGCAGCTCGGGCCTATCACTGGTGCATGGTTGGGGGGATACGGAGCACACAGACGATACGCCTCCCACAGAGGACAGCTTGTACTTACCTCTGGGCAGCCTGGCACACATTAGCGAGTACATGCTGCAGTGCCTGTGCAACGACTGCAGAGTTGCCCACATTTTAACGTGTGCTGACTACTGGGTGGCCAACCTGCTGGATCCCGGTTACAAAGACAATGTGCCGTCCTTAATTCCCTCACTGGAGTGTGATTGGAAGATGCGCGACTACAGGTGCATGCTGGTAGATGCTCTCCTGAGAGCATTCCCGACAGATGCCGGGGGACAAGTGGAAGCACAAGGCGAAGGCAGTGGAGGAGGAAGAGGTCACCAACACAGCTGTGTCAGCGCCAGCACCTCAGAAGGCAGGGTTAGCATGGCCGACATGTGGAAAAGCTTTGTCACCTCGCCACAACAACTGGCCCCAACTGCTGATATGGAGCGTGTTAGCAGGAGGCAGCATTTGAACAACATGGTAAAACAGTACCTGTGCACACGCTTACTGACTGATGGTTCTGCCCCATTCAACTTTTGGGTCTCCAAATTGTCCACATGGCCAGAGCTTGCCCTGTATGCCTTGGAGGTGCTGGCCTGCCTGCGGCGAGTGTACTCTCTGAATGTGTATTTAGCATGGCAGGAGGCGTTATTACAGACAGACGCAGCCATCTGTCCACAGCCAAAGTGGCCAAGTTCATTAAAATGAACCAGGCTTGGATCCCACAAGACCTTGTGCAGAATAGACATTTTATACCACCATCAAACATCCATTCTTGTACTCAAGTCAAGTGCAATGATTCTTTTGTTTTCTTTTTTTTTATTTTTATTTGTCCCAATATTTTGGGGGCTACCTACCCTAATAAAAAAAACAAAAAAACATTGTTGGCTGCCTCCTAATCCTCTATTTCTGCCTCCACCTACAACACCACATTCACCGCCTCCTCAACCTCCGACTCGATATCCACCTCTTTCTCTGAGTTGCAGGTTAATAATTTGTAATTTTTAGTTATTTCCCTATCCACATTTGTTTGCAGAGCAGTTGCCATGCTCTTAAGCACATTTTCCCTTACGTCCTACCAGCAGCACAGATGGGGTTAAACTGCCCCTGTGGACTGGTAGGACCGGCGGAATTTTAATGAGCCCAAGAACCAATAAACGATCTTCAGCTCCCTGAAAGGGAGGAGATCACCCCCCAGCCCACCGTGTTTTTTTCTGTCCTCTGGACAGGTGGACTGGCGTATCACTCCCTCTCAGGGAGCTGAGAGTGCTAGGGCTCCCTTTCTTTCTTAAAAGGGATCGCCCCGTTTTTTGGCTCTCATTTGCCTTTATTTTAGGCTGATTGCGGCGATTTTTGTACCTGGGGGACCGTCGGGGAGCGGGGTGTCCCCCTCCCCTCTTCTTTCAGTTTTGTCCGGTGTCCCGTTTCTTCCTATTGCCACATGCGTGCGGCGCTATGGGCGCCGCCATCTTCCGGAAGTGACGCGCACTTGGTGCGCTACGTCACTTCAGGTTTTTTCGCAGCGCGATCTGAGGTTCTATACCTCACCTCCTTGATTAAATTGTTCCCCTATATACATCCTGGGACCCAGGATGAACCGGGGGAGCTACTTACAGTAGTTTGAGCCAGTACTGGCTCTCTTATATCTCTGGGCTATTTACGATCTAGGACCCGCCAAGGGGGCGGGGTTTTCTCCTTTTAAGCGCCCAGAGCCTGTCATTCAGTGCTCTGGTTGCATCGCTTTGACAAGCTAGCTCAAGAGTTCCCTGTGCCTTGAGATATCCTTTGTAGTATTGCTTGGCTTTGGTTTGTTGTTCCTCTTCTGCAGCTCTATTTTTCTTCTAGTGCTGGTGGGCCCCCTTAAGGTCTTGTTTCTCCACCTCCAATTTTTGTAGGTGTTATGACCTGTCTTTTTCTTTCCAATTACAGACTATGGCTTCCCCCAGGGATCCGGATCAGCGAAAGGCTGGGGCCAAGAGGAAGCATTTGGCGTGTTTTGAATGCAACACGCCCTTAGACGATGGGTGTCCCTACTCTAGATGTGAGAGTTGTCGCACGGCATCCACGGAACCCACGATGCAGGAGATGTTTCAGTGGACGAAGACATACATGGATGATTCCATTAAGGGAGTGGTGCGTTTACTTAATGAGAGGTTACCAGGACCCTCTCAGACTCCCATGGATGTGGTCGCACCAGTCGCACCAGTCAAAAGACCTACCCCCTGTTCGGTGGGGTCTTCTTCTGAGGAAGAAGAAATTACTTCTTGCTTTTTCCCTCCAGAAAAGACGCAGAAGTTACTTAAGTCCATCAGGTTGGGGGACCAGGATGTTGACATTGGGGAGTCCTCCGATCCCGCCGGACGGACACAGCGTGTCTTCAGAGCGGATGAGACCCTTCTCTCTGTGATGCGCACAGAATGGCGAAAGCCTGAGAAAGGTCCAGTTCTCACCAGAAAGTTTAAACTCATGTACCCGATGGCTAAACCCTTGGTGGAATCGTGGGGTTCCGTTCCCAAGGTGGACATGGCTATAGCCAAATTGTCCCGGCGCACTCTAGTCCCTGCAGACGATGGGTCTAGTCTGCAGGACCCTCTAGACCGGAGGGCAGAGTGCACCCTTAGAAGAGTTATGCGGCGGCCGCTGCCTCCGCATCAACTTCAATTGCGGCCACTGAAGTAGCCACCTATTTACGCTCTAGGCTCAACCAGATCCAGACAGACGTGGACCAGAGCGTATCCAGGGATGATATCCTGGCAGCCTTCAAATCAGCCAACCTGGCTATGGACTTCCTAGTTGACTCCACCCAGATGCAGCTGAAGCTGGCCGCCAAAACTATGGCCCTAGTTTCGGCTGCCCACAGACCACTTTGGCTGAAACCTTGGATCGCGGACAACGCGTCCAAGTTCAACCTTTGTGGGCTCCCCTTCGAACCGGACAGGCTGTTCGGGTCCGAATTGGACAAGATAATGGAGGGGCTCTCCGACAAAAAGGGGAAGAGCCTCCCCCAGCAGCCCTTTCGGGGACGCCCCAGACAGGAGAAGAAGCGCGAAGGACATCCGGGGCAGCAGTCTAGGCGCAGAGATTGGGGGGGACCGTCTCGTAAATATTCGAGGCGCTCCCGTAAACCCACCAAGGAGGCAAAACCCTCCTGACTATGGGCCTCTTCGAGGCTCTTGGATAAGCCCTGCTGCCCCAGCAGTGTCTCCTCTAGACTTTCCCGTACCACTCCCCCAAACTCCCGTGGGGGGCCGTCTCTCCCATTTCAAAGACTCTTGGAGTCAGTTGATCGCAGACCCTTGGGTTCTGGACTTAGTCTCCGTCGGGTACCGGGTAGACTTTCTCTCTCTCCCCCCAGAGAGATTCATCGCCACACGAAACTTCGGGTCGGCCAAACAAGTGGTCCTGAAATCCTACATCCAGGACTATATCTCCAAGGGAGCCCTAGAGGAGGTGGCGGCAGGGGAGAGAGGCCTAGGCATTTACTCACCAGTGTTCCTGGTTCCCAAGAAGACAGGAGACCTCCGGATTATCATCGACTTGAGATTTCTCAATCGATTTATAAGGAAAACAAGGTTTCGCATGGAAACCATAAGGTCAGTCGCCCATATCCTCAACCTCTGGGATGTCATGGCTACTCTGGACCTCAAAGATGCGTATCTTCATATTCCGATCCATTCCGCTTCCCGGAAATTCCTCAGGATCGCGGTCCAGATTTCAGGGGTTCGCAGGCACTTTCAGTTCACCGCGCTTCCCTTCGGAATCTCTTCTGCCCCCCTTATCTTCACCAAGGTGGCGGTGTCGGTGGTGGCAGCTTTGAGACTTCAAGGTCTGACTATTATTCCTTATCTGGACGATTGGCTTTTCATAGCCTCTTCAGTTCCGATCCTTACCCACCATCTTCAGGTCGCAAACTCCTTTCTCCTCCGCCTAGGCTGGATTATCAACTGGCAGAAGTCGAATGTGAGCCCATTGACTTCAATCCATTATTTAGGATTCGTGGTCGACTCTGTGGAGATGTCCCTCCGGTTGACTCAAGAAAGGAAAGCGCGGATTCAGGACCTGGCAAAGGTCCTTTATGTCCCTCGTCGAGTCTCTATCCGGACTCTCATGAAGATGCTGGGGCTCATGTCAGCGGCTGCGGACGCAGTCCCTTGGGCGCTATGGCACCTCCGTCCTCTTCAGTCGGAGGTCTTACACTTATGGAACGGCAGCCCTGCGGGGCTAGATTCCCTGTGCTCCCTGTCCGGTCAAACCCGGAATTCCCTCAGGTGGTGGTTTCGACTGCCAGCAGGGAAGTCTATGACCCAACCAACTTGGGTCATATTGACTACAGACGCGTCCCTTGTAGGCTGGGGCGCTCACCTGGACGGATCGCCAGTACAGGGATCCTGGTCCCCCCTGGAGCGGCATCTTTCCTCCAATCTGCGCGAGATGCGAGCTATCCGGCTAGCCCTCCTTCACTTCGCCCCTCAGATTCGGGGAAAAGCGGTGAAAGTCCAGTCAGACAATATGACTGCGGTTCTCTATATAAACAAGCAGGGAGGCACAAGGTCATTACCCCTTCTATCAGAGATCGGGGTGATCCTTCGGTGGGCAGAGTTGAACCTTTCCCATTTATCTGCCGTTCATATTCGAGTCTCCCTCAATATGATAGCAGACCGCTTAAGTCGAGGATTACCGACCATGGAGTGGTCTCTGCATCCGGAGGTCTTCAGGCAGCTAGTTCACAGTTGGGGTATGCCAGAGGTGAACCTCATGGCAACCAGGTTCAACGCCAAGGTGCTGAGGTTCTGTTCCCTGTACAGGGAAGACAAACCCCTGGCGATAGATGCTCTGTCGATACCGTGGAGGTTCAGGCTGGCTTACATCTTCCCTCCGTTTTCCATGATACCGAGGGTATTGATGAAAATCCGTCAGGATCAGGCCTAGGTAATAGCCATCATACCGTTTTGGCCCAGAAGATCCTGGTTTACCCAGCTCATTCAGATGAGTCGGGGACAATATTGGATACTCCCCCCGGAGCAGACCCTGGTGTCGTGGGACACTCACCTCTGCCCAGATCTGCACAGGTTCAACCTGACAGCCTGGAGGTTGATCAGTCCCTTCCCAACATAGAAGGGCTTTCCGAGTCGGTCCTGAGAACTTAGTCGCATTCCCGAGCAGAGTCTACAAAGAAGGCCTACTCCAGGATCATGAGAATCTTCGTGGCATGGTGTGATTCCAAACAGGTGGCATCCGCAGATCCGCCCCTTCCTGCGATACTACAATTCCTTCAAGATGGATTAGATAGAGGCCTATCTCCAGCTACCTTGAAGGTTCAAATTTGTGCCATCTCGTCCAGTCTCAACAGGCCATATTCTCGGGACCCACTCATCAAACGCTTCCTGAAGGGAACGGAGAGACTAAAGCCTACTATACTGAAACCCATTCCCCAGTGGGATCTTTCAGTAGTGCTCAGGGGGCTAGCATCTCCCCCCTTCGAGCCTTTGGAGGAGGTAGATTTCAAATATTTAACTTTAAAGATGGTCTTTCTTCTGGCTATAGCCTCAGCCAAAAGAGTCTCTGAATTGCAGGCTCTCTCTGCAATTCATCCATACATTATTTTCTTACAGGACAGAGTGCTCCTGAAGTTTTTACCATACTTCAGGCCTAAGGTGCCTACCTTTCAAAACATCAACCAGGTAATCTCTTTACCAGTTTTGTTTACAGCCTCCTCCTCTGATACTCCAGCTAGAGATCCGCTGGATATTTCTAGATGCCTCCAGATCTATGTGGATAGATCCAGAGAGTTCAGGATAGATGAGAATCTCCTTATCCTGTTTGCCGGTAAGTCTAAAGGCCGTAAAGCGTCTAAAGCCACCATTAGTCGCTGGATCAAGGAGGCCATTAGGGAAGCCTTTGTTTCCCAAACCTTAGATCCTCCCGAGTTTGTGAGAGCCCATTCTACTAGGGCTGTCTCCACCTCGGTTGCGGAAAGAAGCCTTCTCCCTTTAGAGTTGATCTGTAAGGCGGCCTCCTGGAGCTCTGAGTCAACCTTCATCTCCCATTATAGGATAGATGCTAGCAGGGGTCAAGTCCTGGGAAAAAAAGTGTGGGAACTCACCCAAGATCCACTGCAACCCCCCCCCCCCTCCAAAAAATAAAAAAGCACAGAAAATCTAGCATGCTGTAATTTGTGTCGCTGCGGACTAAAAAATAAATTAAAAAAATAGCACTTTTAGAAAAGTTTGTCCTGGGATTCGATCTCATGACCTCTACACAGCAGAAGCAAGGCATATGCCCTCACAGCTATGAAAGCTGTCTAGTTTGCTACTTAAAAAAAAGATATATATAAGACTTCTACTGTAGGTAACTTTGCCCACTGTGTATGGATGTAGCAGAGCTGGGTGTGTTGGGGCAGCTGTCATGTGTATGGTTGTACACTAGGTATCAGTACACAAGGTATCAGTAGAAGTATCAGAAAAAGAAAAAAAAAACACTTTTAGTTTGTCCTGGGATTCGAACTCATGACCTCTACACATTACAGGCAAGGCATTTACCCTCACAGCCATAAAAGCTGTTGAGGTAGTTGCTTAAAAAAAAAAACTAAGACTTCTACTTATACCTAGTGTACTGATACCTAGTGTACAACCATACACATGACAGCTGCCCCAACACACCCAGCTCTGCTACATCCATACACAGTGGGCAGCTGTCATGTGTATGGTTGTACACTTGGTATCAGTAAACTAGGTATCAGTAGAAGTCTTATAAAAAAAAAAAAAACACTTTTAGAAAAGTTTGTCCTGGGATTCGAACTCATGACCTCTACACATTACAGGCAAGGCATTTACCCTCACAGCCATAAAAGCTGTTGAGGTAGTTGCTTAAAAAAAAAAAACCTAAGACTTCTACTTATACCTAGTGTACTGATACCTAGTGTACAACCATACACATGACAGCTGCCCCAACACACCCAGCCCTGCTACATCCATACACAGTGGGCAGCTGTCATGTGTATGGTTGTACACTTGGTATCAGTAAACTAGGTATCAGTAGAAGTCTTATAAAAAAAAAAACACTTTTAGAAAAGTTTGTCCTGGGATTCAAACTCATGACCTCTACACATCAGAGGCAAGGCATTTACCCTCACAGCCATAAAAGCTGTCAAGGTAGCTGTTTAAAAAAAAAAAAATAAGACTTCTACTTATACCTAGTGTACTGATACCTAGTGTACAACCATACACATGACAGCTGCCCCAACACACCCAGCTCTGCTACATCCATACACAGTGGGCAGCTGTCATGTGTATGGTTGTACACTTGGTATCAGTAAACTAGGTATCAGTAGAAGTCTTATAAAAAAAAAAAAACACTTTTAGAAAAGTTTGTCCTGGGATTCGAACTCATGACCTCTACACATTACAGGCAAGGCATTTACCCTCACAGCCATAAAAGCTGTTGAGGTAGTTGCTTAAAAAAAAAAAACCTAAGACTTCTACTTATACCTAGTGTACTGATACCTAGTGTACAACCATACACATGACAGCTGCCCCAACAAACCCAGCCCTGCTACATCCATACACAGTGGGCAGCTGTCATGTGTATGGTTGTACACTTGGTATCAGTAAACTAGGTATCAGTAGAAGTCTTATAAAAAAAAAAAAACACTTTTAGAAAAGTTTGTCCTGGGATTCAAACTCATGACCTCTACACATCAGAGGCAAGGCATTTACCCTCACAGCCATAAAAGCTGTCAAGGTAGCTGTTTAAAAAAAAAAAAACTAAGACTTCTACTTATACCTAGTGTACTGATATCTAGTGTACAACCATACACATGACAGCTGCCCCAACACACCCAGCCCTGCTACATCCATACACAGTGGGCAGCTGTCATGTGTATGGTTGTACACTTGGTATCAGTAAACTAGGTATCAGTAGAAGTCTTATAAAAAAAAAAAAACACTTTTAGAAAAGTTTGTCCTGGGATTCAAACTCATGACCTCTACACATCTAAAAGACATTCTAAATGATCTCGTAGTGAAGGAGATGATGTCATTAGGGGGCGGGGCGCCATGAGAGGAGTCGCAGGCAGCGGCACCGCACAGACAGCTTCCTCTCAACTGAAGCCGCCCCTCCTCCCTTAACCTGCCCTGCACAGTGCGCTCCGTCTCCCCCTGTGAATCTGATTCAGCCGTGTTCTCCTGGCTTGAGGCTGAAAGGGAACGGCGTTCCTGCCATGAAAAAAGTGCAGGAACGCCGTTCCCATGCGTTCCCCCTCCACTCGACCCCTGGATGCTAGGATGGCAGAGTTTTCGGCTTTCGGGCAGACAGTTCTTACTTCTGCCAGGCATGAGGACCCTCCCTAGGGGTTTTATCTTGCTATCTCCCCATCTGTGCTGCTGGTAGGACGTAAGGGAATCGTTAATTTCTAACGATAATTTGTTTTCCCTTAGTCCTAACAGCAGCACACAAATATCCCTCCCTAAATACATCATACTTGTTAAAAACACGGTGGGCTGGGGGGTGATCTCCTCCCTTTCAGGGAGCTGAAGATCGTTTATTGGTTCTTGGGCTCATTAAAATTCCGCCGGTCCTACCAGTCCACAGGGGCAGTTAACCCCATCTGTGCTGCTGTTAGGACTAAGGGAAAACAAATTATCGTTAGAAATTAACGATTACTGCCTTTTTACATCCCTCTAGCCTTTTCAAGGACTATAGAGACATTTTAATTAAAAAAAGTGCCAATTTTTGTGCCCTAAATTGAAAAAATCTTCAAAAATCTTTCAATTGTCGGGTGACATTTTACCATTTTTGGCATATACAAACCCCTCCTGTGCCTGGGTGACATTGGCCTAAATCTCTCAAAATCGTCTGTTCTATTGCTGGGTGAAAGCACAAGGCGAAGGCAGAGGAGGAGGAGGAAGAGGTCACCAATGCAGCTGGGGCACCACCAGCACCTGAGAAGGCAGGGTTAACATGGCCCAAATGTGGAAAAGCTTTGTCAGCCTTGGAGGTGCTGACCTGCCCTGCAGCCAGTGTATAGTGTGAACGTGTGTTTAGCATGGCATTATCACAGTCCACAGCCAATGTGGGCAAGCTTACGTTTTTTAAAATGAACCAGGCATGGATCCTAAAGGACTTGTCCATACCTTGTGCGGAATAGACATTTATACCAGCCTCGACCATCCATTCTTGTCCTCAAGCGCACTTATTTTTTGTTTTATTTTGTTATATGTCCCAATATTTTGGGGGATACCCCAATTTAAAAATAAAAAAAACACAAATCAGTGTTGGCTACCTATTCCTCCTTCACAGCCGCTTCCACCTACACCGCCACATCCACCCATCCACAGCCTCCTCAACCTCCTACTCATAGATCCAGATTTTTTTTTTCTGTATTTTATGTTATTTTAAGTCATTCCCCTATCCACATTTGTTTGCAGAACAATTGCCATGCTCTTAAGCACATTTTGATTCCTTTTGCAGCCCTCTAGCCCTTTCCAGGACTATTTTAGAGCCATTTTAGTGGCCAAAAGTTCGGGTCCCCATTGACTTCAATGGGGTTTGGTTCGGGGTCAAGTTCGGGTCCCGAACCCGAACTTTTTCAAGTTTGGCCGAACCCGAACATCCAGGTGTCCGCTCAACTCTAGACACGACAATACCAAATATGTCTACTTTTATTTTTCTTTGTTTTCAGTTTTACATAATAAAGCATTTTTTAAATAAATCATGTTTTTGTGTCTCCTTTCTCTGAAAGCCATATTCATTTTATTTTTTGGGCAATTATCTTATGTAGGGGCTCAATTTTTGCGGCATGAGTTTGATTGGCACCTATTTTGGAGTACATACTACTTTTTGATCGTTTGGTATTACACTGTTTGATTTTTGGTAACAAAAAATTTACTTTTTGGAACGGTTTAAATTTTTATTTTTTTTACGGTTTTCACCTGACATGGGAATTAATGTAATATTTTCATAGAGCAGGTTGTTACAGACGTGACAATACCTAATTTGTCTTTTTTTTAATATTTATTTGGGTTTTATGTATCTAATTTCTGAAAGCCATATCATTTTTATTTTTTGGGACAAATTTTTTGTGGGATGGGATGAGATGACGGTTTGATACTATTTTGAGGTACATACTACTTTTTGATCATTTGGCATTACACTTTTTGTGATGTAAGGTGACAAAATGATTTTTTGGCACAGTTTATATATATATATATATATATATATATATATATTTTTTTTTTTTACGGTTTTCACCAGATGGGTTAGCTCATGTGATATTTTTATAAAGCGGGTTTTGACGGACTCATAGAGATACCTAATAATATGTCTGTTTTTTAAAATATATTTTGGCTTTAAACAATAAAAGCATTTTTGAAAGCTGTATCTTTAATTTTTTGGGCAATTGTATTAGTTAGGGTCTCTTCTTTTGCAGGATGAGATGACGGTTTGATTGGTATTATTTTTGGGTACATATAACTTTTTGATCACTTGGTATTGCACTTTGTTTGATGAAAGGTGACAAAAAATGTTTGTTTTTTTAGCACAGTTTTTATTTTATTTTTTACGGTGTTGACCAGACAGGGTGGATCATGTGATATTTTTATAGAGCAGGTTGTTACACATGCGGTGATACCTAATATGTCTTATTTTTTATTTATTTATTTTTTTCTATTTTATACAACTTTAAATGTAAAATTTCTAGGGAGGCTCGTCCCCTTTGTGGCCTGCTATTGGCAGCCCCCCATCGCCGAATGTTTTAGTCCTCCGGGAGATGTAATGGTAGTCGGGTAGAGAACAGGAGCAACGCGGTTGCTGGGGAGAGGGGTAAGTATAATCAACATGAAGTGCCCGGACATTAAGACCCCCCATTATAAGGGTTGGATAACTCCTTTAAGAAAGTGGATTGCTATAGTCTTTTCAATTGCGGAGTTCTCCATTTCAAGAAAGGGACAAACATCCAGTTGCTCTCTCTGCAACTGCTGCACCCGCTCCATTTTGACAGGGCCAGGCATGATGATGTTTTCACTGCCTGGCCCAGTCAATAAAAGTGGAAAGGGCCTGGAATTTTCAGAAAGTTCAGAACCTTTAGCTGTAATGGCAAAGCCCCTGTTGCTCCTATAGCCTTATTTGCATATAATAAAAAAAATCTCAGCAATGGGGGCACATATGAACAAGAGACCAAGACAGATGCCAGTTTCATAGGTGCAAATCCATTGACAGATGCCCATTAATATGTTCCTGACTGCCCATTGACTAAAAATTGGCAGTCAGGGCTTATCTCTGAATAGACATTCTAAAACTTCCATTCAGAAATTGCAGTTGCACACCAGTCATGCAGCTGCTGTGTCGGAATATTTATGCTGTCTCCGATTAACAGTTTATATTATTTATGTAAAAAAATTAGAATCTGTAAAGGAGATTCTAATCTATTATCATAAATACCAAGCTAAAATGAGCTTGTGATCTGCGCCAAGTTAGACAACAGGCGGTGGTCAATCAAAATATATATTTATTAAATAACAATAATACAGTGCAAATTAATATATATAGGAAAATTGGTGACAATTGAAATTCAAAATTTTACGAAAGTCAAATTAATCTAGTGTGTATGTGTGTGTATACATATATATATATATATATATATATATATAATTTGTATTAATAAAAGATGTATATATATATATATATATATATATATATATATATATATAAAATCTTAATACAAATTATATATTACACATAATTAACCATACCGGCCTAGAACTGAATTCAGTTCTTTGGAGATGATACAGTGTGTCCAACAGTATATGCAGGTACACTCCAATCTTATTCCAAAACAGATACTATTCACAAAGTATGGTTAATTGAATATATATATATATATATATATATATATATATATATTATTAATCTCTAAAATATAGGTAAGGATATACTATACCAAAATGTCAGCTAGCAGAAATCAGTTTCAATGGTTCTAAGATGGCTGCCTCCAATGGCTGAAAAAGTGGTCAAGTGGCTGGATTCGATGGATCAAGATGTCTTCAGGTCTCAAGATGTTTCAAGATGTTTTCTTCAGGATGACCATCCCAAGCTGATTCAAGAAGATGATCCCTCTGTCAGCTCAAACCATCTTTTTATCCCATCTAAAATGGGACTGGTCTAGTTTAATCAACAACTAGTGACATCGCTTTATAACGAATAGGAACTCCCCTAGTGATTTCACAATACATTCCTTAATTTTGTCCTAACACTAGGTGGCACTAAGGCTCCAAATAAAAGTCTTTAGAAATTATAGCTATTTCCTGTATATATTATTATTATTATTATTATTATTATTATTATTATTATTATTATTATTATTATTATTATTTTGAAGGGATAAACCTTGAAGAGACCAGAAAGAAAGAATGAAGGTTATCTTTTGTCAAACATCTTGTCTCTTTCTAAATCTCTGACTAAACCTAATTCATTCCAAACACACACTACAACATTTGTGATCATTGTTTGGTAAAAAGACAGGGTTTGTTTATGATCACCTATGTCCACATTTCTCCATTCAAGAAATCTTCAGGGAAATAGATCATTAACTTACCCTTTTCTCTGGGAGACATTATGAAATGACATAGAAATTTCTACCTCCATTTTAACCTTCAAATGAATATATCTATAATTACCACACTCTTAGTTATATACAACACACATATTTAAATCGATTATATAAAAATCAAAATCCACTCATACATTGATTAACTCTTTCATGACCAAGGGTCATTGATGCCCCAGTGTCCAGGTCAAAATTTGTGTCACTTTATGTGGTAATAGCTTTGGAACACTTTTACTTATCCACGCCATTCTGAGATTGTTTTCTCATGACACATTGCACTTCATGATAGTCATATATTTGAGTAAATATAATTCACCTTTATTTATGAAAAAATCCCAAATTTACCAAAAATTTGGAAGAATTCACAATTTTACAAATTTCAATTTCTCTGCTTCTAAAACAGAAAGTCATACCTAATAAAATATTTATTACTGAACATTCTACATATGTCTACTTTTATGTTGGCATCACTTTTTTGGCAGATTTTCCATTTTATACATTTTTTTCTTTAACACATTGAGGGTTAACAGAAAAACAAAACTCTATTTATTACGCTGATTCCGCGGTTTACATAAACACCCCACATGTGGTAGTAAACTGCTGTACGGGCACACGGCAGGGCGCAGAAGGAAAGGAATGCCATACGGGATTTTGGAAGGCAGATTGTGCTGGATTGGTTTTCTGAACGCCATATGTTTTTTATTTTTCTGCCGATCGTCTTGTGCAGGGGCTCGTTTTTTGCAGAAAGTGTTGAGGTTTTTATTGGTACCATTTTAGGGTACATAGCATTTTTTGATCATTCATTATTACACTTTATGGGGCAAGGTGACCAAAAAATTGTCTGTTTTGGAACAGTTTTCATGTATTTATTTTTACAGCGTTCATCTGAGGAGTTAGGTCATGTGATATTTTTATAGAGAAGATCGTTACAGACGTGGCAATACCTAATATGTATACATTTTCTTATTTATTTAAGTTTTACACAATAATAGCATTTCTGAAACCAAAAAAATGATGTTTTAGTGTCTCTATAGTCTGAGAGCCATAGTTTTTTTATTTTTTGGGTGATTGTCTTAAATAGGGTATCATTTTTTGTGGGATGAGGTGATGGTTTGATTTGTGCTATTTTGGGGGTCATACGCTTTTTTATCGCTTGCTGTTGCATTTTTTGTGATTTAAGGTGACAAAAATAGCTTTTTTTACAGTTTTCATTTTATTTTTTTATGGTGTTTATCGGATGGTGTCTATCATGTGATATCTTTATAGAGACGGTCATTACGGACGCAGTGATACCTAATATGTGTAGTTTTTTATTTTTCATTTTTTTATAGGAAAAGGCAATTTTCATCGGGGCTGCCATCTCAGCGCAGCAGCCCCGATGGTGGAGAGAGGGAGCCCCCTCCCTCTATTAACCCCATGGATGCCGCGGCATCTATGGGGTTACAGCAGAGTGTCAGCATAGAGCTGACACTCTGATGGCGGCGGCTCAGGAATGGAGCCGCCGCCATCAAACACAGCAGGGGGGTAAACCGAGCGGGGGGCAGCGCTGGAAGTGGGGGGAGGGGAATGGAAATTGTCACGGCCAGCAGGAGGGGGCACTGGAGGACACAATATGGGGCACAGATGGAGGGGGCACTGTGGACACAAGATGCCGCACAGGTGGAGGGGGTACAGATGGGGGGCTGCACAGATCGGGGGGCGGCCTACACAGATCGGGGGGACAGGCTGCACAGATCGGGGGGAGGCTGCATGGATCAGGGGGGCACGAGGACACTGTGATTTCAGGCTCTGATCTGCAGAGTGCAGATCAGAGCCTGAAACCGACATTTTTTCATTGCCGCGATCCTATTGGTTAGTCTGTACAGACTAACCAATCGGATTGATTGCCAGCAAGGGGCCACTCTGATTGGTCCCTTGCCGGCATTACTGCACTGTATGCTGTCCGTGACAGCATACAGGGCAGGGGCAGAAGCTTTAATCCAAGTGCTTTGCAGCGCTTCGATCAAAGAGCTGCCAGAACGTATATATACGTGGTAGCTGCACGGGGTATGTGCAGCTATCATGCATATATACAGATTGCGGTCGGGAAGGGGTTAATATAAAAAACCCAAAGAAAATTAGAGTCTCTTTCTATCCATTTCAAATATCCTAAAACCCACACATTTCTACTTCAGTGTCTTATCTGGGTAAATACATTTTATCAGACCTGTCTAAATTTCTTCTCACACACGAGCAGACTATGCAAACCCTCCTAAGTTTTATAAACAAAAGTGTTTACACAAGTCTAATCTGGAGTTAGTGATTCTAAGTTCACAAGTGTTTGAACTTATATTACCCTTTGGAATAAGCCAAAATCAGAACAAAATGGCTTCTCTTAATGTTTCTTAATGTTTAGACTCAATTTAGGTTACGTTGCAACTTGATAATCATAAGGTAACTTGTGTATGTGTGATATATAGACCACCTAGCTAAGTCAAAGAATTTGATGATCTACTAGTTGAGGAAATAGCTAAAATGACATTGAAAGGGGAAGTTTACATCAGGAAGATTAAAGTCTCCCATAATGATAACTGGAAAACCAAAATAGCTAGTTCTGCCAGGAGTACAGATATTCCAAATTCCGTACTGGGATTATCTCTACAGCAATTAGTAGAGGAGCCAACATGGAAGGAGGCCATTTTAGATTTAGTATTCACAAATGGGAATTTGGTATCTGATATTACTGTAGAGGAAAGCTTGGGATCTAGTGACTACCATTCAGTGTGGTTTACGATAAGTACAGTGACTTAAGGAGTCACACCACGCAAAAACAAAAGTTTTAGATTTTAGAAAAACTGACTTTTCTAAAAATAGATTAGTGGTATACGAGTTAAGATTATAAGATTGGAACAGTTTCAATGGAGTGCAGGAGAAATGGGAATACTTAAAAGTGGCACTATTAGGCTTGTCAGTAAAAGCAACAAAAGGAAGAGACCACTGTGGTACTCAACAGAAGTGGCCAAAATCATTAAAAACAAAAAGATAGCATTTAGTAATTATAAATAAAAAATTAAAAAAACGAGGATGACAGGCAAATTTATAAGATTAGGCAGAGAGAGGACAAGCAAGTTATAAAGCTTCTAAAGCACAGGCAGAAGAGAAATTAGCTCAGTCAGTGAAAAAAGGTGACATTCTTCAGATATATAAATGAAAAAGGAAACTTAAACAAGGAATTACCAAATTCAAAACAAAAGAATGGTATATGGAAGAAGATAAAGAACTAGCTGACTGCCTTAATTAATACTTCTGTTCAGTTTTTACAAAGGAAAATGAAGGAAAATGAAGGAAGAGGTTCTAAGTCGGCTGTCTAAAATGAATACAAATAAGTCACAGGGGCTGGATGGGATACACCCAAAGCTATAAAAAAAGCTTAGCGCTGTACTAGCAAAACCATTAACAGATTTATTTAACCAATTACTCGTAACAGGAGTCGTCCCAAAAGATTGGAAATTAGCACATTTTGTGCCCATTCACAAGAAAGGTAGTAGAGAGGATTCGGGCAACTATAGGCCAGTAAGCCTGACATCAATAGTGGGGAAATTTATGTAAACCATACTTAAAGGGAACCTTTCATGTGGATATTTTATTATAATCTAACTAATTATATACAATCATTAACTACTAAAAAGTACCTTAGATGAATTCACTTACTGGTGTGACAGATGGTTACCTCATAATATACACACAAAGATGCCGCATGCTAATGAGCTGATTCGAGTCCAGCGTGATGTCATTGAGTCCAGCGTATATTTAATTCAGAGCTATAGACACTCCCTTGCCAAACTGGTGACAGGTTCCCTTTAAGGAGAGGATTGTGGAGCATCCAAAATGCCATGGATTGAAAGATGAAAAACAGCATGGGTTTACTTCAGGGAGCTCATTTTAAACTAATCTTATTGATTCTTTTGATTGGGTGACTAAAATAATAGATGTTGGCGGTGCAGTAGACATCGCTTATCTAGACTTTAGTAAGGCTTTTGATACTTTCCCACATAGAAGGCTTATCAATAAATTGCAGTCTTTGTGCTTGGACTTCCATATTGTTGAATGGATTAGGCAGTGGCTGAGGGACAGGCAACAGAGGGTTGTATTAAATGGAGTAGATTCAGACCATGGTCTTGTTAACAATGGGGTACCTCAGAGATCTGTTCTGGGACCCATATTGTTTAATTTCTTTATCAGTGAAATTGCAGTAGGCCTCGATGGTAAGGAGTGTCATTTTGCCGATGATGATGATTCCTGGAGGGATACACCAAATGGAAAAGGATTTAGGAAAACTAGAGGAATCGTCAAAATCTGGCAACTAAAATCTAATGTTGATAAGTGCAAGATAATGCACCTGGGGCGTAAAAACCCAAGAGCAGAATATAAAATCAGTGATACAGTCCTAACCTCAGTATCTGAAGAAAAGGATTTAAGGGTCATTATTTTAGATGACTTAAAGGTAGGCAGACAATGTCATAGAGTAGCAGGAAATGCTAGCAGAATGCTTTGGTGTATAGGGTATATATGAATTTTCTATAGGTATTATATATATATTTATATCTATTTCCAACTTTTGCTGGAGAATATTTATTTATACTGGAGAATATATATTTTAGATAGACCCCAACCCCATTATAGAATAGGTCTCTACCCCTATATTCTAGGATTACCCCTATTTCCTTAGGGGAAGCTCTATACACACATATATCATTTGGTGCACATTTGCTGACAGCCTATTATACATATACACCTTCATACCTATACTTTCCCTGGAAGAATCTGTTGTGCAATCTATTTATGACCATATTTTTTAACTGTCTCCTAGAGCATAAAGATGCCTTGCTATATTTATGTCTTGGAAACCCAGAATATCCCAAAAATCTATTTTCCCTAAAAATCTACATTTTTTTTTCTTTTTCCGCATATATATATTCCTTTTCCCCCTCCTTTTTCCACAGCTAGGAGTGACTGATGTGTTCCAGTGGACAACAGGGAGATCAGAATCATGTGACCTGAGGCCGCTCATTTCTTATATAATATTGCCAAGATATATATAAAATCCTGCTGACCGGCCCTTGAACCTAATAATATGAACAGGATAGGTTGAAATTTCACCATATACCCTTCCAAGAGCTGTCAATTGAGTTTTATTGTATCGGTTGCGTTCCACTGTGGAAGGCTTGGGCACTTCCGGTTCAGTCCGAAACCTGAAGTGACGGCCAGCAAGTTGCTATAAATAAATCTGACCCTCGAGCTGTAGGTATCTATCTTTCCCCCTCCAATCGTACACTATAAAGAGGATCTAGTTGAATATTCTCTATAAGATTAGGTCACTATATGGCCATTTATGAATTCTATCTATTGCGTTCCACTGCAGAACCCATCGCCATTTCCGGTCCATGCAGGAACCGGAAGTGACGTTATTCTAAGAGCGGATTTTGTTTGAATAGACTCTCCCCTATATTTAGGAAGCAACTGTACTACTGTATATTATTGCTCCTGAGAAAGAGGTATTTGAAAGACCCCAAAACGCGTTGAGCCTACAGTTTTTTGCCTGCACTTTGAATAAAGGACGTTTCAAGAAAACCTGAGTGTGGACCTGCTGTTTCATCCTGTGACTTTACGTGTGATCCAGGCGAGGGGGGTAAATCAAAGTCTTGAGCTTTATCTCATCGGATTCCTCCCTGGTGAAGTAAGTTCCGCTATTTGTGTTGCCAATTAAGTAATTTTACAGATGATTAATGATGAATCTCTCTGTCTAAAGTGTCGGTACGCATCCTGCACTTTGTCTATCTATTTATTTATATATATTCTTCTACACCCAGTTCTAGTGATTTTACGCTGAATTTTGTAGTTTTCTAGCTGATATTAACAGAGGTGAGTGGCGCCGGATATCTTTTTGGTGGTTATGGTTATTTTTTCTTGTTTTTAATTTTATTACGAACTGTGATCGTATCTATACTTCACACTGGTAACCAACACTGGCAGCCTGCTCCTTTTCTCTTTCTTGAATCACTCCTTCCTCTCCTAGACTTTCCTCCAAACCCTAGTCCGATCTCTGGCGCCCTCCTGTGCCCTTCATTAACGAGCCCCTTGGAGGTGATATACCAAAAGGGGCAATCTGGTTGATTAACACACTGTTTTCTTTTTCTCTCTTCTGTAAAACGTGTATAGGGAAAGGCATTACCAGTAGAAAGGAGGTGCTCATGCCGCTCTACAGAGCACTAGTGAGTAGGGTTGAGTGAACCCGAACATTTCTGTAAAACCCTTTTTGCCCATTTTGGGGCAAAATACACAATTTTACAACCCTTGCTGCAGCTGCACGTGTGAAATTCAAGGGTTATATACTGCTGTCATATTCTCCTATTAAACAAACACCCATTTTGGGCAGAAAACTTTAATTGCTTCTTAGTCTACATCTGTAAGTGTGAGATACAAACTTTAGATACTCGGGTTCTATTTTGTTATTTGAAAAACAACAATTTGGGGTAAAAAACTTAAATTGCGGCCTAGTCTGTATCTGTACATTTAAGATGCACACTTTCGATACTGTGGTTATATTCTGCTTTTAATAAAACACCTGTCACGGGAATCAAGATAGAGCGGAGGTGCACCCCCTGAGCTGCCACCCGATCCCCTGTCCCTTCCTACTTTCACCACCAGCCCTAGGTGACGGAGCGCAACTGGGTGATAGTCTCTAACCTACTAAGTGCAAGCAGAGAGAAAAAGACAGCAGGGAAGAGGACAGCCACTAAGTTACAATAAGTGGACAAGAGGTAGAACAAAAACGGAAGGGGAGGCGGGTCAACTTGCCGAGGTCGGTCCAGGAGGTCACGTCAGAAGAAGGGAAGAGGCAAAGACAAATCCGTGAAAAAGCCGAGAGGTAGTCTCAAGGTCCAGGGAGCAGGCAGAAGGTGTCAAGAGGCGGATCGAGGTTCAATTCCAGAGGTAGCTTAATAACAATAAAGTACACAGCATATAGGATGAAAATTGCAAGCAATCTGTAGCCAGCAGGCCGCCTGTATTTATAGTGGGGAGTGAGGGTCATGTGACATGGCCAGCGTCATATGACCGACAGACAAACAAGTTAAGCACCGAGTGATCAGCTCGGTGCTCAAGGCATATCTAGGAACAGGGAGCCTACCAGCTAGCAAGACCGCCCTGGGAACGAGGCCAAACATAGATCCTTGCTCCCGAAGCTAAGCAGCAGGTCATTACAATGCCATTTTTGGTCAAAATACACAATTTTGCAGCCCTTGCTGCATCTGCACGTGTGAAATTCAATGGTTATATACTGCTATATTCGGTTATTAAACAAACATCAATTTTTGGGCATTTTGGGCAAAAAACTTTAATTGCGGCCTAGTCTACATCTGTATGTGTGAGATACACCCTTTACATACTTTGGTTCTATTCTGCTATTAATAAAACACACAATTTTGGGCAAGATTTTAAATTTGAGAAATATGTGGAGAGCTTCAAATAAGGGATGTGATTTTGGTCGTGGTGCTGTTGGTGGAGCTCCTGTTGCAGGGAGAGGACGTGGACGATCTGTGCCAGCTACACGCACAAGTGAAACCCCTTCCTCAGGTGCGTGTAGGCGACAGAGACTGCAGCGGTATTTGGTCAGGCCAAATGCGGCTCTACGAATGGTGAGGCCAGAACAAGTACAGGCGATAGGAGATTGGATTGCTGACAGTGCCTCCAGTTCCTTCTCATTGTCTCCCACCCAGTCTCCTGCTGAAAGATCAGAGTTGGCACCTGCAGCTCATGTCCATCAGTCTTTCACCTCAACCCCTTGCAAATCAGCCAAGCAGTCTAAGCCCCAAGTCATGCAGCAGTCTCTTCTGGTTTTTGATGACTCTGTTAGCAGGGTTTCCCAGGGCCATCCACCTATCCCTGCCCCAGAAGTGGAAGAGATTGAGTGCACTGATGCCCAACACTTATGTTTCAAGATTAGTACATGGGAGAACCATCACAACACGTCTTGGATGATGACCAAACACAGGTGCCAACTGCTGGGGCTTTCGAACGAGGAGGGCAGGGGTGAAGAATGGGTGGAAGATGATGTAGAGGACGATGAGATCCTCGACCCTACATGGAATCAAGGTCATGCGAGTAACCTGTGTAGTTCGGAGAAAGAGGCGGTGGTCGCACAGAGCCACCAGGACAGCAGAAGAGGGAGCAGGATGTAACAGCAGAGCGGCGGTCCCCTAGACAGTACGCCTGCTCTACTATCCACCGCAGCAAGGGACCGAGCACACCAAAGCCAGCTCCAAGGAGTTCCCTGGTGTGGCACTTCTTCAGACAATGTGCTGACGACAAGACACAAGTGGTTTGCACGCTGTGCAATCAGAGCCTGAAGCGAGGCATAAACATTCTAAACCTGAGCACAGCCTGCATGACCAAGCATTTAAGTGCAAAGCACAAGCTGCAATGGAGTAGACACCTCAAAAACCAAGAAAGGTCTCTGGCTCCTCCTGCTTCCTTTTCTGCTGCAGTCTCGGCCTCTTCATCCACCTCTGGAGTGACAGTGCCACCTGCCACCCCGCAAACAGAGGATCTGCCAGCAACACCACCATCTGGGTCACCAAGCATCTCCACAATGTCCCACAGAAGCGTTCAGCTCTCCAACTCCCAAACACTGGAGCGGAAGAGAAAGTAGCCCCCTACCCACCAGCGATCTCTGGCCCTAAATGCCAGCATTTCTAAATTACTGGCCTTTGAAATGCTGTCATTCTGTCTGGTGGAGACAGAGAGTTTTAAAGGCCTTATGGCAGTGGCTGTTTCACAGTACGTCGTGCCCAGCCGCCACTACTTTTCCAGGCGAGCCATCCCTTCCCTGCACAAACAAGTGGGGGGAAAAAAATCAAGTGTGCACTGCACAACGCCATCTGTTGAAAGGTGCACCTCACTACAGATACGTGGACCAGTAAGCACGGTCAGGGAAATTATATCTCTATAACAGCACACTGGGTAAATGAAGTGGCAGCTGGGCCTGAGGCGGATAGCAGTTTGTCGCATGTTTTTCCACCACCGAGGATTGCAGGGCGCTTTTCTTAGCCTCCTGTTGCTTTCCCCTCCTACTCCGCTTCCTAATCCTCTACCAGCTCCTCATCCGGTCAGCGTAACACCTTCACCACAAACTTCAGCACAGTCAGGGTAATTGACAGCAGGCAGTTTTAAAACGTATCTGTTTGGGGGACAAACCCCCCCACCACGCAGGAGCTGTGGACGGGCATGGAGCAACAGACCGATGAGTAGTTGGTGCCAGTGAGCCTCAAGCCTGGGCGAAATCTTGTAGCAGCTATGGGACTAGCCGGTTTTACGCACATCCCTGTCAGAGCTGCTGCATAAAGTGTGGGCCATCTGTGCGTGCTTTTGGCGTTCTAACCCTGCTGTTGCTCGCCTGTGAGCGCTGCAGCGTAACTTCGGCCTTTCTGCTCACCGCCTCACATGCAAAGTGCCCACAAGGTGGAACTCTACCTTGCACATGCTGGCCACACTGTGCAACCAGCAGCAGACGATAGTGGAGGTTCAGCTGCAGCATGCATGGTTGAGTCGCTCTGCTGAACAGCACCACTTCACCACAAATGACTGGGCCTCCATGCGAGACCTGTGTTTCTTGTTGCGCTGTTTCGAGTACTCCACCAACATGGCCAGTGTCGATAACGCTGTTCTCAGAGTTACTATCCCACTTCTATGCCTCCTTGAAAAAACGCTGCTGGTGATGATGGAAGAGGATGTGGAACAGAAGGAGGAGGAAGAGGGATCATTTAGTAGGGTTTCCGGCCAGTCATTCACAAGTGGCTCCGAGGGTGAGTTCCTGCACCCACATACAACAGGTACACAATTGTCCAGCCAGGGCAAAGTTCTGGAGGAGGAGGATGAGGAGGAGTAGATGGAGGAGGAGGAAACTTGTTCACAGCAGTGTGGCACACAGACAAGCTCATGGCCATCACTGGTGAGCGGCTGGGGGGATACAGAGGACACAGACGATACACCACCCACAGAGGACAGCTTTTCGTTGCCTCTCAGCAGCCTGGCACACATGAGCGATTTACATGCTGCAGTGTCACTGCAACGACTGCCGAGTTGCCCACATTCTAACTTGTGCTGATTACTGGGTGGCCATGCTGCTGGATTCCCGTTACAAGGACAACGTACCATCCTTAATTCTCTCACTATCATAAGATGCGCGATTACCAGCGCACGCTGGTATACGCGCTGCTGGTGGCATTCCCACCTGACAGCGGGGGCACAGTGGAAGCACAATGCGAAGGCAAAGAAGGAGAAAGAGGTCACCAATGCAGCTGGGGCACCGCCAGCACCTCAGAAGGCAGGGTTAGCATGGCAAAAATGTGGAAAAGCTTTGTCAGCTCGCCACAACAACCAGCACCACCAGCTGATATGGAACGTCTTAGCAGGAGGCAGCATTTCACCCACAGTGTGGAGCAGTATGTGTGCACATGCCTACACGTTCTGAATGACGGGTCTACCCCCTTAAACTTCTGAGTCTCCAAATTGGGCACATGGCCTGAGATTGCCCTTTACGCCTTGGAAGTGCTGGCCTGCCCTGCAGCCAGTGTATTATCTGAACAAATTCACAAATTTGTCTGTTACATTTTTGGTTGAAATTCACAAATTTTTGAGTGTGATATAACACTGCTATACATGGTAGACAGGTAAAAAAGCACTAATTTGTCTGTTACATTCTTGGGTGAAATTCTCCAATATTTTTCTGTCATAGACCCCTGCTCTACCTAGTAGACAGTTTAATACATTTCACAAATTTTTCTGTTACATTCTTGGGTTGTCATTTTACAATTTTGGACGTGAATAAACTCCTGCTCTGCATAGGTGACGGGGACAGATTTTTTTTTTAAATAATCTGTTCCATTGGTGGGTGACATTAACCCATTTCTGCCGATTAAAAACCCCTACTCTGCATTGGTGACAGGAACATAAATTTCAAAAATTCATCTATTACATTGTCAGCTGACATTTTACTAATTTTGCCAGATAGAAACCCCTGCTCTGCAAAGTGACAGGGAATACAATTTCAGAAATTCTTCTTTAATTGATGCGTGCCACCTCCTTTCATTCAATACTTAAACTTTAACAAGTTGTCCCACATTTGTGCTTCAATAATTTGTCCTACATTTCCACTCTATCATATTTAATTTGAAACAATTAACCTCCCGTGGATGTGGTCTCTTTCTCGCGCTCCCTTTCCAGCGTGGAACCCTGATTCACCGATAACCGTGATCAACATGGTAGACTCAGAAAAGAATATCGAAAGTTGATAGAGAAGATCTCCAAATGGATGGTGCGTTCAGGCAGAAGTTAGCTAGAGTCAACAAAGCGGCAGCAGGGCCTCTCCTGGCTAACGTTTCCAAATCCAAAATACCCCAGTGACATTCCCTATAATTTTTTATTAACCCCCTAAGGACTCTGCTCTTTCACTTCTGGACTTGGCCATTTTTTGCAAATCTGACCATTGTCACTTTAAGTGCTGATAACTTTAAAATGCTTTGACTTATCCAGGCCATGCTGAGATTGTTTTTCGTCACATATTGTACTTCATGACACTGGTAAAATGAAGTAAATAAAAATCATTTTTATTTATAAAAAAAATACCAAATTTACAAAAAATTTGTAAAAAATAGCTAATTTCCGAGTTTACATTTCTCTCCTTCTATAATACATAGTAATAGCTCCAAAAATAGTTATTACTTTACATTCCCCATATGTCTACTTCATGTTTGGATCATTTTGGGAAGGACATTTTATTTTTTGGGGATGTTGCAAAGCTTAGAAGTTTAGAAGCACATCTTGAAATTTTTCAGAAATTTTCAAAAAAACTATTTTTAGGGACCAGTTCAGATCTGAAGTCACTTTGCAAGGCTTACATAATAGAAACCACCAAAAATGACCGCATTCTATAAACTACACCCCTCAAGGTATTAAAGTGATTTTACAAAAAAATGTTAACCATTTAGCTATTTCGCAAGAATTAATGGAAAATAGATACATTTAAAAAATTTCACATTTTTGGCAGATTTTCAATAAAAACGTTTTTTTTCCAGTTAGAAAGCAAGGGTTAACAGTCAAACCAAACTCAATATTTATGGCCCTGATTCTGTAGTTTACAGAAACACCCCATATGTGTTCGTAAACTGCTGTATGGGCACACGGCAGAGCACAGAAGGAAAGGAATGCCATACAATTTTTCAAAGGCAGGTTTTGCTGGACTGTTTTTTTGACACCATGTCCCACTTGAAGCCCCCCTGATGCGCCCCTAGAGTAGAAACTCCAAAAAAGTGACCCCCATTTTAGAAACTACGAGATAGGGTGGCAGTATTGTTGGTACTAGTTTAGGGTACATATGATTTTTGGTTGCTTTATATTACACTTTTGGTGAGGTAAGGTAACAAGAAATAGCTTTTTTGGCACCGTTTTTATATTTTTTTATTTACAACATTCGTCTTACAGGTTAGATCATGTGATATTTTTATCGACCAGGTTGTCACGGATGCTGCAATACCTAATATGTATACTTTTTTTTTTATTTATGTAAGTTTTACACCGTTTTTGTTTTTATTTTTTTACGGTATTCACCTGAGGGGTTAGGTCATGTGATATTTTTATAGACCAAGTTATTACGGACGCTGCAATACCTAATATGTATACTTTCTTTTTATTTATGTAAGTTTTACACAATGATTTCATTTTTGAAGCAAAAAAAAAATCATGTTTTAGCATTTCCATAATCTGAGAGACATAATTTTTTCAGTTTTGGGGCGATTATCTTAGGTAGGGTCTCATTCTTTGCGGGATGAGATGGTTTGATTGGCACTTTTTTGGGGTGCATATGACTTTTTGTTCGCTTGCTATTACACTTTTTGTGATGTAAGGTGACAAAATTGTTTATTTAGCACAGTTTTAATTATTTTTTACGTGGTATATCTCAGGGGTTAGTCATGTGATATTTTATATAGAGCCGGTCGATACGGACGCGGTGATACCTAATATGTATACTTTTTTATTTATTTATATAAGTTTTACACAATAACAGCTTTTTTAAAACAAAAAAAAAATAATTGTGTCTCCATATTCTGAGCCATAGTTTATTTTTTATGTTTTGGGCGATTGTCTCAGGTAGGAGCTAATTTTTTGCGGGATGAGGTGACTGTTAGATTTTGGTGGGCAAACACCTTTTTGATCGCTTGCTGGTGTACTTTTTGTGATGTAAGGTGACAAAAAAAGGTTTATTTAGCACAGTTTTTTTTTTACGGTGTTTATCTGTGGGGTTAGGTCATGTGATATGTTTATAGAGCCAATCGATACGGACACGTCGATACCTAGTATGTATCCTCCCCCCCCCCCCTATTTTTTACCAATTTTTTTTACTTTGTTTGGGGAAAATGACATTTATTTGTACTTGAAACTTGAAATTTTTGGGGGGGAAAAACTTTATTTTGTCAACTTTTTTTTCACATTATTTTTTGTCCCACTTTGGGAATTTAACTTTTGGGGGTCTAATCCCCTTTACAATGCATTCCAATACTTCTGTATTGGAATGCATTGGCTGTATGAGTAATACTGTGTGTATTACTCATACAGCTTCCGGCCTGTGAGATCCAGGAGGCTGGATCTCACAGGCTCGTCACCGAAAGGCACCGGATGATTTCCTTAGACATTTGCGCTGCCTTCCATGCCATCGGGTCCCCCCTACAGCCCCATGGGGACCCGATGGCACCGCCGCTGCCGCACCAGGTAAAAGTCGCAAACCGCAGGTCTGAATTGACATGTGGTTTGCGGCGATCGCCGACACAGGGGGGTCACGGGACCCCCCCGGCGTTGTGACAGGATGCCTGCTGAATGATTTCAGCGGGCATCCTGTCACAATTAACCCCAGCCGTTCCGCAATCGCGGTTTAAAGTTAGGACGTACCGGTACGCCCTGGGTCCTTAAGGACTCGGGAAACAGGGCGTACCGGTACGCCCTGTCCCTAAGGGGTTAATAATTCCAATAACAGGGTATCTTAAGAGTCCTATATTGTTATTTATCTTCACTATCTACCCAAGTCGGGAGTGGGTAATTGCCACGCGCCCCCTACTTTCCTCAAAATTCTTCCATTTTAATAGCTTCTCCCACATTTACGCTCTATCACAATTACATTTCATCCATTGATCCCCCTTGGATGTGGTCTCTTTATCACGCTCCCTGTCCAGGATGGAACCCTGATTAGTCGATAACCCTGATCAACATGGTAGGCGCACAAAGGAACATCGTGAGTTGATAGAGCAGATATCCAATTGGATCGTGAACATCACGGGGACGTGCGACATGGTGAGACGGTATGTGAGCACACTCCTACATGTACTGAAGGTCTGCCCCCTTCAACTTCTGGGTCTCCAAATTGGGCACATGGCCTGAGCTTGCCCTTTATGCTTTGGAGGTGCTGGCCTGCCCTGCAGCCAGTGTATTGTCTGGATGTGTGTTTAGCACAACTGGAGGGGGTTATCACAGGTTATATTTCCCAAAGTTTTGGGGTGTATCCTAATTTAAAGAAATATAAATACATTTTAAACCAAAAAGCAGTGTAGGCTACCTCCTCCACCGCCGCTTCCACCTACACCGCCACATCCACCGCCTCCTTAACCTCCTACTCCATATGGACCTCGTTCTCCTAGATCAAGATTTTTATTTTATTTTTTATTTAAGTCATTTCCCTATCCACATTTGTTTGCAGAGCACTTGTCATGCTCTTAACCACATTTTCATGACATTTGCAGCCCTCTAGTCCTTTCCATGACAATTTTACTGCCATTTTAGTGCTAAAAAGTTTGGGTCCCCATTGACTTCAATGGGGTTTAGGGTCAAGTTCGAGTCCCGAACTCAAACTTTTTTGTGAAGTTCTGTCAAACACAAACATCCAGGTTTCCGCTCAACTCTACTAGTGAGACCTCATTTGGAGTATTATGCGCAGTACTGTAGACCATATCTCCAGAAGGATAGTGATACTTTGGAGAGAGTTCAGAGAAGAGCTACTAAACTAGTACATGGATTGCACAATAAAACTTACCAGGAAAGATTATAGGACCTTAACATGTATAGCTTGGAAGAAAGACGAGACAGAGGGGATATAATAGAAACTTTTAAATATATATATATATATATATATATATATATATATATATATATAATGGAATTAACAAGGTAAAAGAGGAGAGAATATTTAAAAGAAGAAAAACTTCTAGAAGACAACATAGTTTTAAATTAGAGGGGCAAAGGTTTAATAGTAATATCAGGAAGTATTACTTTACTGATAGAGTAGTGGATGCATGGAATAGCCTTCCTGCAGAAGTGGTAGCTGCAAATACAGTGAAGGAGTTTAAGCATGCATGGGATAGGCATAAGGGCATCCTTCATATAAGATAGGGCCAGGGGCTATTCATAGTATTCAGTATATTGGGCAGACTAGATGGGCCAAATGGTTCTTATCTGCCGACACATTGTATGTTTCTATTCATATACCTGTATAGGCCTTATATGATGGACTCTTTTATTTTTTATATTCAAAAGTTCTGACAGCTGTGCTGGGTGCCCACTGTCAGTGACAGCAGGGCTCCCCAAAGAGAAGACAGGGACCATTCCTCTGTGTCCCTGCTGTAGTAGAAATATTAATAGTTGTAATCAGCTCGCATCAAAGTTTTTGTAAGGAAAAAGGTAAATCCCCCTTCCATCAGCCGCAGTCAGAGAAAGACCCAGTTGTTACCATCTTGATTGAAATTCTGAGTAACTCCCCCCGCCTTGCTCAGTCTGCATCCTTTGTTTACTAACAAAAGGTGTAAAAGGGGCTGGCCCAAGACAAGGATACAGGAAGTGATGACATATCAAAGGACAGGGAGGGGCAATCAATGTGGCTGGCCAGACAATGCACACACCCCATCCCTGTATAAGGAAGGATGAGTCATGCCCATTACCCGACCAGCCAGGTGGCCGCCCACCCCCCATCACTGTCAGCATGGACCTCATTCAATATTGCTCCAAAGTGATCAGTATCTGATAAAGGACTCTGACTGGGCCACTCCAGAAGGCGTATTTCCTTCTGTTTAAGCCATTCTGTGTAGATATTCTTCTATGCTTTCGGTTGTTGTCCTGTTGAGCTTCAGCTTGTGGACAGATGGCCTTAAGTTCTGCAAAATGTCTTGATAAACTTGGGAATTCATTTTTCCTTCGATGATAGCAATCCGTCCAGGCCCATACTTCACAGTTGGGATGAGGTTTTGATGTTGGTGTGCTATTCCTCTTTTTCTCCACACATAGTGTTGTGTGTTTCTTCCAAACAACTTAACTTTGGTTTCATCTGTCCACAGAATATTTTGCCAGTACTGCTGTGGAACATCCAGGTGCTCTTGTGCAAACTGAAAACGTGCAGCAATGTTTTTTTTGGACAGCAGTGGCTTTTTCTGTGGTATCCTCCCATGAAATCCATTCTTGTTTAGTGTTTTACGTATCGTAGATTCGCTAACAGGGATGTTAGGATATGCCAGAGACTTTTGTAAGTCTTTAGCTGACACTCTAGGATTCTTCTTCACCTCATTGAGCAGTCTGCGCTGTGCTCTTGCAGTCATCTTTACAGGACGGCCACTCCTATGGAGAGTAGCAGCAGTGCTGAACTTTCTTCATTTATAGACAATTTGTCTTACCGTGGACCGATGAACATCAAGGCTTTTGGAGATACTTTTATAACCCTTTCCAGCTTTATGCAAGTCAACAGTTCTTAATCGTAGGTCTTCTGAGAGCTCTTTTGTGCAAGGCATCATTCACATCAGGCAATGCTTCTTGTGAAAAGCAAACCCAGAACTGGTGTGTGTGTTTTTTTTTTTTTTGTTTTGCTTTTTATAGGAAAGGACAGCTGCAACCAACACCTCCAATCTCATCTCATTGATTGGACTCCAGTTGGCTGACACCTCACTCCAATTAGCTCTTGGAGATGTCATTACATTTTATTCTTTGTGTGTTATTAGTTTAAGCAGACTGTGATTGTCTATTGTTGTGACTTAGATGAAGATCAGATCACATTTTATGACCAATTTGTGCAGAAATCCATATCATTCCAAAGGGTTGAAACATAAAAATAAAAAAATAAAACGCTATACATTTGGTATCACCATAGTCATATTAACCTGCAGAATAAAGTTATCATATCACATATACCACATGGTGAACCTCATAAAAGCCAAATGTGCCTCACAATGGTGCCAATAATAACTAAAGCTTGCCCTGACATTGCTCAGTCAACAAAAAAATAATAAAGGTTATGGTTCTTAAAATCTGTTTCAGCAAATTTCATGCTAGAAACTCCAGATGTCGCTCCTTCCCTCCTGAGCCCTGGAGTATCCTCAAACAGCAGTTTACAACCACAAATGGGGTACTTCTGTACTGAAGAGAAAATGGGTAGCAAATTGTGGGATGATAGCCTCCTTCTATCCCTTATAAAAAAGAAGTTTGGGCCTAAAGCACAATTTTCTTGCTTAAAAAAAAAATATTTTTCATTTTCACAACCAAGTGTTATAAATTCTATGAAACGTCTGTTTAGTCAGAGTGCTCATTACACCCCTTAAAAATTCCTTGAGGTGGTGTATTTTCCAAAATGTGTTCACTTTTTGAGGTTTTTTACTGTCTCTTAAAATGCAACAGGGCGCCCAAAGACCATTTCAGCAAAATCTGGCGCTTCTTGCCTTTTGAGCGCTGCTGTTTGCCAATAAAGCAGTTTACAAAAACATATAGAGTTTCTCTAAACTGCAGAATCAGAGTAATTAATACTGAGGTTTGTTTTGCTGTTAACCCTTGATGTGTTACAAGAAAAAAATGAATTAAAGTCAGCAAAAAAATTTGACATTTAGAAATTTCTTCTAAATTTCTCAACCTTCTAACATCTCAAAAATAACATTACCAAAATGATGCCAACATAAAGTTGACATATGGTGAAGGTTAATAAATATCTGTCTTAACTCCTTAAGCCACCGTGACATACCGGTAGGTCACAGTGGTGCAGGAAATGTATGAAGCGGGACTATGCAGCGGGCCCGCTTTGCACACAGCTGGTGTTGGCTGGTGCAGTGCAGTCTTCAGGTGCAGTGATCAACACTGATTGCAGCAATTGTGAATGAAGGCAGAGGAATGTGGCTCCCTCTGCCTTCCTATCAGAGCCCTGCAATTTCACTGTTGCCATTGCAACTTGGGCGCTGCTGAAGCGATCCAGGCCTGCCATGGCTTTCTCAATACTGAGCTATGCACAAGGCATAGGTCAAAATGGAGTCTGTAGAAATCATATTCACCCTTATAGATCTCTATTAAGCTGACTAAGAGAGGGGACCAAAGTTCTAGCCCTCTAAGGGGGCTAATATTTAAAAAATAAAAAGTAAAAAATAACCATTGAGATATTAAAAGTCTAAATCGCCGCCCTTTCCCAAATTTACATATAAAAACATATATACAAACCGGATTCCAAAAAAGTTGGGACACTAAACAAATTGTGAATAAAAACTGAATGCAATGATGTGGAGATGGCAAATGTCAAAATTTTATTTGTAATAGAACGTAGATGACAGATCAAACGTTTAATCCGAGTAAATATATCATTTTAAAGGAAAAATACGTTGATTCAAATTTTCACGGTGTCAACAAATCCCAAAAAAGTTGGGACAAGTAGCAATAAGAGGCTGTTAAAAGTAAATTTGAGCATAACGAAGAGCTGGAAGACCAATTAACACTAATTAGGTCAATTGGCAACATGATTGGGTATAAAAAGAGCTTCTCAGAGTGGCAGCGTGTCTCAGAAGTCAAGATGGGTAGAGGATCACCAATTCCCACAATGTTGCGCAGAAAGATAGTGGAGCAATATCAGAAAGGTGTTACCCAGCGAAAAATTGCAAAGACTTTGCATCTATCATCATAAACTGTGCATAACATCATCCGAAGATTCAGAGAATCTGGAACAATCTCTGTGCGTAAGGGTCAAGGCCGTAAAACCATACTGGATGCCCGTGATCTCCGGGCCCTTAAACGACACTGCACCACAAACAGGAATGCTACTGTAAAGGAAATCACAGAATAGGCTCAGGAATACTTCCAGAAACCATTGTCAGTGAACACAATCCACCGTGCCATCCGCCGTTGCCAGCTGAAACTCTACAGTGCAAAGAAGAAGCCATTTCTAAGCAAGATCCACAAGCTCAGGCGTTTTCACTGGGCCAGGGATCATTTAAAATGGAGTGTGGCAAAATGGAAGACTGTTCTGTGGTCAGATGAGTCACGGTTCAAAGTTCTTTTTGGAAATCTAGGACGCCATGTCATCCGGACCAAAGAGGACAAGGACAACCCAAGTTGTTATCAACGCTCAGTTCAGAAGCCTGCATCTCTGATGGTATGGGGTTGCATGAGTGCGTGTGGCATGGGCAGCTTGCATGTCTGGAAAGGCACCATCAATGCAGAAAAATATATTCAGGTTCTCGAAACAACATATGCTCCCATCCAGACGTCATCTCCTTCAGGGAAGACCCTGCATTTTTCAACAAGATAATGCCAGACCACATTCTGCATCAATCACAACATCATGGCTGCATAGGAGAAGGATCCGGGTACTGAAATGGCCAGTCTGCAGTCCAGATCTTTCACCTACAGAGAACAGTTGGCGCATCATAAAGAGGAAGGTGCAACAAAGAAGGCCCAAGACGATTGAACAGTTAGAGGCCTGTATTAGAAAAGAATGGGAGAGCATTCCTACTTTTAAACTTGAGAAACTGGTCTCATCGGTTCCCAGACGTCTGTTGAGTGTTGTAAGAAGAAGGGGAGATGCCACACAGTAGTGAAAATGGCCTTGTCCCAACTTTTTGGGGATTTGTTGACACCATGAAATTCTGATTCAACATATTTTTCCCTTAAAATGGTACATTTTCTCAGTTTAAACTTTTGTTCCGTGATTTATGTTCTATTCTGAATAAAATATTAGAAGTTGGCACCTCCACATCATTGCATTCAGTTTTTATTCACGATTTGTATAGTGTCCCAACTTTTTTGGAATCCGGTTTGTACAAAAAAAAAGTCTGAACTATTAAATTTTTTAATTTTTTTTCTATGTTGCAAATGAAAAACACACAATTCGCAATTTTTTGGTCACCTTTCCCCTAAAACAATTGAATAACAGTGATCAAAAAGTTGTATGCACCACAAAAATGGTACCAATAAAAACTGCAGTTCATTACGCCAAAAACAAGCCGTCATACAGCTCTGTAAACCAAAATATAAAAAAGATACAAACAAAAGTTTCAATGTTTTTTTCAATGGTTTTTATGTTTTTAAAAGTTGTACAAAAAAATAAAAATTCAGGTTTGGTAACGCTAGATTGGTAACGCTCGTATTGAGCTGCAGAATAAGAAAGTCATGTCATTTTTAGTGTACCATGAATGCCGTGATGTCAAAACTCGAAAAACCTTGGTGGAATTGTGTGTTGTTGTTTTTTTCACAGAAACGGTAAATTAAAGGGTGCCATTAAAAAATGCATCTTGTCACGTAAAAAATAAGTCCTCATATGGCTATATGAACAAAAAAATTCAAACATTATCGCTATTGGAACGTGTTTGAAATGAAAGAGTGCAGTCTGTGAAGCAAGGTTTGTATGAAGTTTTTTTTGCTACATTTTTTGTTTACTTAGCTTGTCCCCAGGAGGTCTGAAAACACTTGATGAGGTAATTTTATTATTTTTACAGTCAGGATGTACTAGATCTAGTCAAATCCAGCAGCTCTGTCATTTAAAAGCTACCATTACCTCTACATGACACTCAATAAGTGGTATTTACATAGAGATCAAAATGGCAAAAGCAGTTAAAGGGGTTGTCCCACAACAAAAAATATTCTACAGTTTTCAAACCAGCACCTGTATCTGAATTCTTTTAAAATTGTATGTAATTAAAAATTGAGTTATTCAATAAAATGTATCTGTGTAGCGCCACCTGCTGTTTGCTTTTTTCTTATTTCTTTAACCTGCTCACTGAGAAGGCCGCACATGCTCAGTTTATCCTTTAGCTGCCCCCTGAGTTGTGATAGGAGCGCTGAGACACGCCCCCATAGCTGCAGCAGAAAAGACACTCCCCTTGAGCTTTCAGATTAATATAAATCTAGCAAAGCAATGAATGGGAAGATCTCTGGACTTGTATGAGGTACAGGGCAGGTTCTAGCTTTGTTAGAAAGATTTAGCTATTTACTATATGATGTCTGATTTTAATTTTTTTACATTAGTCATGGGGTAGCTCCTTTAAGAGAACACAGTCAGTCATCCACTGGATATGATAAAAAGTTCTGATAGAGGTGCAACCCCATTGTACACTATCAGCAGAACAGGGGTCCCCCATCCCAACCTATGGCCAATGAAAATGGAGAAGTGGCTGGGCCACACATGTATGGCTCTTTCCATCCATCTCTAGGGGTTTCAAAAGCAACCAAGCAAGCTATCAGACTTAAGAATGACATAAGATTTAGTTTTGTCACTTTATAAACCTTTATAAATCTTGAGAATGGAAGGACAGCTGCCTTACTCTATGCCATGTTTTTGGCAAAAAAAAATATCTTTGTTTATAGACTTTTAACTCATTATGGAGGATGCTGGAAAGGTGGGATTTATATGTGCGGTATTGCCCCTGTGTTATTCCTTTTTGAAGTGAACATTAGGCCTCTTCAATGAGGCTGCAAAAGATGCGGACAGCACTCCATGTGCTTTCCACATCCGTTTCTTCATTCCATGGTCCGCAAAAAAATAAAAATAACCTGTCCTACTCTTGTCCGTTTTGCGAACAAGAATAGGCAGTTATATTAATGGCTGTCTGCGCCGTTCCACAAATTGCAGAATGCACACGGACGACATCCGTGTTTTGCGGATCTGCAATTTGAGGACTGCAAAACAAAGAACAGTTGTGTGCATGAAGCCTTAATTGTTGTCCTTTGTCACTTTTCCCTTGAGTCACAGTCACATATCTGTAAGCACGCATGCATACAGAAGAACAAGGCGCGTGCACCTAAAGGGGTGTTATGGTTGTGGGTGTGGAAACATTGTATCAACCAAGAGATTTGACTTTGGGTTAAAGGTAGAGGCTAGAGATGAGCGAATCAAAGTTGACTAAATGGATTTTGATCCGAATTTCAGGAAAAACTTGATTTGCACCAATTCCAAATTTCCTCATGCTCCGTGGTAACGAATTGCGGTAACAAAAATGGCTGCTGCACGTGTTAGGACATGGAGCAAGGAACTCTGTGGACCAGGGATGACCCACAATGCCATGCAGCCAATCAGCAGCCAGGCAGCCCCTGTGATGTCACAGCCCTATAAAGAGCCTCAACCATCTTGGATTCAGCCCTTTTAGAGATGTCAGCAGGTTATAGGCACAGTGGTAGAAAAGACTACTTTTATTTTGCTGTATAGAAGTTCAGGGAAAGGATAGGGAGGAATCATTCCACAGTATAGAAGCAGAACAGAGTTCAGTAGGGGAGTTTACGGTCTGGGTAATAGGAACAATCCTATTACACCTTGCTGCGCTGAGTGCGGATCCAAATTGCCATTATACAGCTCTGTAATTCCATCAAACCGTTCTTGTTATTGGGGTGCAAGTGCTGTTTGATACAGCCATTAGTGATTGAGGAACATTGGCCGGGGCGGTTCACGATCAAATGTTAGCAAACCGAAAGTTTGCGGCAGGCTCCATTCACTTTAATGGCAGGCGAACCTGAAAAACCTTCAGCTCATATTTGCAGACACCAAATACTTAGTAGAAGTGCACAAATAGTCGTACAACATGGACAGTGACATACTAGTGGGGGATCAATGACAAAAATTCCAACAAAAAATATTTTGATTGTGTCTTAATCAGGGGACATTTTTATGCGTCTTAAAGTGAAATTCTCTTAAATGTGCCCTGTTGTGCTACCTAAATGCACTATATAGAAAGTATATTATTGGTATGTACCACCCATAGGCGTGCGCACGGGGTGTGCCAGGTGTGCCTGGGCACACCCTAATCAAGCCGACTTGAGGTTTACAATGTGCGGCACTGCAGGCAGCAGAGCAATACAGCTGATGCCTGAAATCTCCAATAACAGAGCTCTGTACATTACAGAGCTCTGTTATAAGGGAGGAGGCTGCTGATTGGCCAGTATCAGCTGGCTGCCCTGCTATTGGCTGATCCTCTCACACCCCCTCCTCTCGGGAGCTGAACACAGCAGCAGTAGCTTCCTTTTCAGTTATTATGAAGACAGGAAGCGCGCCACCCCTGCTGCTGATGAAGTGCCAGGGACAGCATTAGGAATGGAGCCATCACCATGTGCCCAGGTGAAGTGTCCTGCAGGCTTCTATCTACTGCTGGGTGGGAGCTCCATGTGGAGCTTTATGAATTGAAAAACTAATAGCCAAGACAGAGGCTAAAAGAAACCTGCTTCTGACCCTTATGTTAAAACATAACTTTAATTTGATTGCTTTAACACCTAATGGGAAAAAATCATTTTAAAAAGCTGCTGTTTCTCTAGATGACCTTATAGTAGTGGTAATAGAGTCTCAGGGGTCTATAAAAGCAGCTACACTATTTTTACAGACCTTTGAGAGTCTATTAACACTACTATCAACATAAGGTCATCTAGAGAAAAAGCATTTTTTTTTTAATTCTTTTTTTTTTTTTTCCGTTTAGATGTTAGAGCAATCTAATGAAAGTAATGTTTTAACACCTAAAGGATTTTTTTTTTTTTTTTTAAACCTACTGTTTCTTTAGATGACCTTATGTTGATAGTAGTGTTAATAGAGTCTCAAAGGTTTGCAAAAATAGTGTAGCTGCTTTTAGGCTGGGTTCACACTTGAGCGCATTTTATTTGCGCGTTTAACGCGCGTTTTTGTCGCGCGTTTTTACGCGCGTTTTTTGCAATAGTAAACGCGCGTTTGACGCGTGTTTGTGTGATTGACTGCAGTGTCCTATGGCCACAAACGCGCGTCAAAACGCCCCAAAGAAGCTCAAGAACTTTTTTGAGCGTAGGGCGTTTTTCATCGCGTTTGAACGCGCTGTAAAACGCTCAAGTGTGAACCAGGGCCATAGGGAAGCATTGGTTTTCATGTGTTGAGCGTTTTACAGCGCGTTTGAATGCGCTGTAAAACGCTCAAGTGTGAACCCAGCCTTATAGACCCTTGAGACTCTATTACCACTACTATCAACATAAGGTCATCTAGAGAAACAGCAGCTTTTAAAAAAAATAAAATAAATTTCCTTTAGGTATTAGAGCAATCAAATGAAAGTTATGTTTTAACATAAGGGTCAGAAACAGGGTTTTGTTTAGCCTCTTGGTTATTCGTTTTTCTATGTAAGTTCTCTGGATCAATGAGATTTTTCCCCCCGTATGGTTTATATATGGAGAGCAATGTCCAGTGATAACAGAGAGGACTATACTGTATATTGTACGGGATGGTGCAGGGGTTATATTGTATATTGTACGGGATGGTGCAGGGGTTATATTGTATATTGTACGGGATGGCGCAGTGGTTTTTATGCTCTTTGATGTGACAATTATCTTAGGTTTTCCTATCGCCCACCTTTGATGGCGCTGTGCCCAGCTCTGAGCCGATCCCGCTCAGCAGCTGCCAAGGCTTAGAGGAAACACTGGTTCTGTCACCCCCGTGCTGCACTTTTTCGCCCCATAAGATGCATTTTTTCCCCCAAAAGTGGGGGGAAAATGCCCCTGCGTCTTATGGGGCGAATACTAATCAAGTTATTAGTACCAGAGGGCCAGGAAGCGCTATACTCACCTCTTCCTGGTCCTCATGCGCTCCACTGTGAAGGCTGCGCACAGTGTGAGGCCGCGCTGTGACCTCACACTGTGCGTGCCCACACAGCATACTGTACAAGAGGATTACCGAGCGCGAGCGGTGAGGAGCGGCAGCGTCCGGAGCAGGAAAGTGTTTTTCTGGGGGCTGATATGAGGCACTGGGGCTCTTATCTGAGGTCTGATTGGGGGTCATTCACATTGGGGTCTGATCTGAGGTCTTATTGGGGTCTTATTGACATTGGGGGTCTGATTGGTGGTCTGACCTGAGGTGTAATGATTTTTTTTTTCTTATTGTCCCTCTCTAAAACCTTATAGGGCGAATAGAGCGTCTTATAGGGTGAAAAATACGGTAAGTTTAAAAATGATTTCTTCTCCCTTCATTATATTGATAGTGCAGGTCTGTATGTATACAGAGTGTATTTGTGTATATATATGAGTGTGTATGTGTATATAATATATATATATACATACATACACAGGTGCGTGCGCTGCGTCTGTGTTTGTGCTTTAGGGTGCACACCCTAATGCAATAGGCTGCGCACGCCTATGGTACCACCCCTGCTTCAATCACTTTTTTGGGGGGCCAACTGGCATATCACACCAGTAGAAATTATTTGTTCAAATAACGCTTGTCCCTCTATATACCTGCGGTATCGCAGCAGAACCGCACACAACTGACGCACAATACAAATGCACTATAATATACTTTCTATGTTAGAAAGTATATTATAACATTGTACAAGGAAGGTAATCCATTAGAATATACTTAGATAAAACGTAACTTTTAATAATGTTACTAATAAGGGCTCATTCAGACGGCGGCATGCTATCCGCACAAATGCGGATCAGTTTTTTTTGTGAATTAGATGCTGACCTATTCACTACTATGGGGCCCTTTGCTATTCCACGGTTCTGCAAAACAAATGAAACATGTCCTATACTTGAAAATCAGGACATGGCCCCATTGAAGTCTATGGGTCAGCAAAAATACTGAATGCTATCCGTTTTTTAACGGACATGCTGAACTATCCGCAAAAAAATGGATCCGGATCATATGGCCGTCTGAATGAGCCCTCAGGGTCCATTCACACGTCTGTAAGTGTTCTACGGATCCGCAAATTGCGGATCCACAAAACACGGACATTGGCAATGTGCATTCCGCAATTTGCGGACCGCACATCTCTGGCACTATAATAGAAAATGCCTAATCTTGTTCTCAAATTGCGGACAAGAATAGGACATGTTCTATTTTTTTGCAAAAATGAAGCACGGATGCAGGTGTGGGTCCGCAAATGCGGACAGCACATTCCAGCCCCATTGAAAATGAATAGGTCTGCACCCGTTCCGAAAAATTGCGGAACGGATACGGACCCATTTTGCGGATGTGTGAATGGATCCTAAAAGATATCCCTGAAAATAAATGAAATTATTAAAGTTAAGCAAAAAGCATAGATGTGGTAGGCAATAACAAGTGCTCGGCGGCACTAAATCACAAACCATATGTCCTACCACAATCCGGGGGATTCCAGTGCACATCCATGAATCCCAGAGGGAAAGCAAAGAACATCTATCCCTGGGCTAGATGATGATGTGGTATTGAAGGACAGGGTGGGCAAAGAACTGTCCCTGATATTGCCCTGCATGAGAGTGATAGCCTAACCACAGAGCACCCGCCCTGATAAGAGCGACCCTGTCCAGAACCTTACCCTATATAAAAATGGCCCTAGTAAGCTCCTAGCCCCTGACTTCCAGGTGATCACTATATAGATCTATCTATGTGTTTTTGATTCATTATAAAAGTATATTATAAGTATATTGCACCCCTCTGTGTATGTGTAACTATCGATAGCACACCTATACCAGTCCTTAAAAGGACTTTTGGGGCCCTATTAGCTAGTGTTTGGTGTCCCTAACAGCCTGTCCCTGCTCCACACAGCAACCTCTCCCTACACTGGCAAAAGACTGAATGTAAAATGGCAGCCAGATCAGGTTTATTCATAAGGTAGGGGGTATGTCTATCTGCTGAAATGTCTCAATTAGCTGTCCTTTACCACCTGATAGATGTGTCATGGGTCAAAGTTCTTCACAGTGTAAAAGAATATGGTAGGTGCGAATATCGCCATGTGTTCGCATGTTTGGCGAATCGCGAACGCGCAAAGTTCGCCGCAAAAAGACCGCCAGGCAAACCCCAAGGCCATCTCTAACAGCTATTAACAGGGTTTTTCTTATTTGGACTTGTGCGGTGCAGTTACAGACGTGGACAAAATTGTTGGTACCCTTTGGTCAATGAAAGAAAAAGTCACAATGGTCACAGAAATAACTTTAATCTGACAAAAGTAATAATAAATTAAAATTCTATAAATGTTAACCAATGAAAGTCAGACATTGTTTTTCAACCATGCTTCAACAGAATTATGTAAAAAAATAAACTCATGAAACAGGCATGGACAAAAATGATGGTACCCCTAGAAAACACAGAACATAATGTGACCAAAGGGACATGTTAATTCAAGGTGTGTCCACTAATTAGCATCACAGGTGTCTACAACCTTGTAATCAGCCATTGGGCCTATATATATGGCTCCAGGTAATCACTGTGTTGTTTGGTGATATGGTGTGTACCACACTCGACATGGACCAGAGGAAGCAAAGGAAAGAGCTGTCTCAAGAGATCAGAAAGAAAATTATAGACAAGCATGTTAAAGGTAAAGGCTATAAGACCATCTCCAAGCAACTAGATGTTCCTGTGAGTACAGTTGCACATATTATTCATAAGTTTAAGATCCATGGGACTGTAGCCAACCTCCCTGGACGTGGCCGCAGGAGGAAAATTGATGACAAATCTAAGAGACGGATAATCCGAATGGTAACAAAAGAGCCTAGAAAGACTTCTAAAGAGATTCAAGGTGAACTTCATGCTCAAGGAACATCAGTGTCAGATCGCACCATCCGTCGTTGTTTGAGCCAAAGTGGACTACATGGGAGACGACCAAGGAGGACACCATTGTTGAAAACGAATCATAAAAAAGCAAGACTGGAATATGCCAAACTACATGTTGACAAGCCACAAAGCTTCTGGGAGAATGTCCTGTGGACAGATGAGACAAAAATCGAAGTTTTTGCCAAGGCACATCAGCTGTATGTTCACAGACGAAAAAATGAAGCATATCAAGAAAAGAACACTGTCCCTACTGTGAAACATGGAGGAGGCTCTGTTATGTTCTGGGGCTGCTTTGCTGCGTCTGGCACAGGGTGTCTTGAATCTGTGCAGGGTACAATGAAATCTCAAGACTATCAAGGAATTCTAGAGAGAAATGTACTAGCCAGTGTCAGAAAGCTTGGTCTCAGTCGCAGGTCATGGGTCTTGCAACAGGACAATGACCCAAAACACACCGCTAAAAACACCCAAGAATGGCTAAGAGGAAAAAATTGGACTATTCTAAAGTGGCCTTCTATGAGCCCTGACCTCAATCCTATTGAGCATCTTTGGAAGGAGCTGAAACATGCAGTCTGGAAAAGGCACCCTTCAAACCGGACACAACTGGAGCAGTTTGCTCATGAGGAGTGGGCCAAAATACCTGCTGAGAGGTGCAGATGTCTCATTGACAGTTACAGGAAGCGTTTGATTGCAGTGATTGCCTCAAAAGGTTGCGCAACAAAATATTAAGTTAGGGGTACCATCATTTTTGTCCATGCCTGTTTCATGAGTTTATTTTTTTACATAATTCTGTTGAAGCATGGTTGAAAAACAATGTCTGACTTTCATTGGTTAACATTTATAGAATTTTAATTTATTATTACTTTTGTCAGATTAAAGTTATTTCTGTGACCATTGTGACTTTTTCTTTCATTGACCAAAGGGTACCAACAATTTTGTCCACGTCTGTATATGTTCTAAAGCAATTTTGGCTTGTATTAGTGAGAAAATTACAGCCTTTTTTGGTGTGTATTAGTGGCAAAGAAATATGTTATTTGCCGTTCAGCGGTACAGTTATATGTTCTAAAGCCCTTTGTGGCGTGTGGTTCCTGCACAGCCACACCAGCAACTTGTCCAGGTCACGCTGCTTCCATGTCCTCAAGCTGTTGGTCCTGCAACAATGTCCACCTCTGCCTCCTCATCCTCCACCTTGTCCTCAGCCTCCACTGCAGGGACAATTCACAGTGCCCCCTCCAGCATGCCACATGTACAGGGCACGGCGGTGTCACACTGCTCTGCACCTCGTTTGCCTAGAATCAAACAGGGGAGGAACTGCTCCGTGTCCTTCATCAAGAAATCAAATCCTGGCTTTCTCTGCGACAACTCAAAATTGGAACCATGGTGACCGACAATGGAAAGAACATGGTGTTCGTGCTGCATCAAGGAGGGCTGAGCCATGTGCCCCGCATGGCTCACGTGTTCAATCTGGTTGTCAAGCGGTTCCTGAAGTCTTTCACCCATCTGCAAGACATTCTAAAAATGGCCAGGAAACTGCATGCACTTCAGCCACTCGTACACTGCAAAGCACACCCTCCTTGAGCTGCAGCGGCAGAACAGCATCCCCCAACATAGGCTGATATGTAATGTTTCCCCCCATTGGAATTCCACCCTCCATATGTTGGACTGACTATATGAACAGAGAAAGGCCATAAACGATTTCTTGATGATCCAAGCAGACAGGAGTGCTCCCCTGTGTAACTTCGATGTCTGCCAATGGCAGCTCATGCGTGACACCTGCCGTTTGCTCAGGCCCTTTGAGAAGGCCATGTTATTTGTCAGTCGCCAGGACTACAGGATGAACAATGTCATTCTACTGCTTCATGTCCTGGAACAGATGCTGGTAAATCTAGCTGGTCAGGGGACTGGAGACGTGGCGCCTAGATCTCATGGTCACATGAGCCCTGTGGAGTCTGAACTGGATGAGGAGGAGAACATTGGAGCATAAAAAATGTGTAGCAAAATGGGTGGACAGAAGAGGAGGATAAACTGAACTACTACAGAGACATCCTATGTAGTCAGTTGGCCGCTGCCTATCTGCACCATTGTCCATCTTCTCACAGGTCTGACTCTGCACTCATTTTCCTCTGCCTGTGGCAGGGTGGGGTGGTAGGAGCAGTTCCAGCTCCATCAGCAGCAACTTGAGTCTAGAGTCGCTGATGAGCAGCTTTCTTCACCCGCCTACTAAAGAAACTACTCACCAGTAGCAGCAAGACATACAGCAGCACCTGAACCAGCAAGTTGTGGCATACTTGGACAGTACCCTGCCACCCCACATTGAAGATCCGCTTGACTACTGGTCAGCCAAACTGGATTTGTAGCCGCAACCGGCAGAGTTTGCCCTGGAAAAGCTGCCCTGTCCAGCCAGTAGTGTGGCATCAGAGTGGGTGTTTAGTGGGTCGGGGGCCATAGTTATCCCAAGAAGAACTTGCCTGTCCACCCTAAATGTGTAAAGTCTGACCTTTGTCAAGATGAATCAAGTGTGGATCAGCCAGAATTTCTACTTACCAATGCTTGATGCATCAGACTAGATCATCCTTGGTGCCACACCAACACTTTGACAGAAGAGACCAGTTTCTTCTGGCTACCTGCCTCAGCTATTATTCTGATTCTGCCTCCCGGCAGATGCCACACATCTGATGCCAAGTGCTTAATCTTTAACCCACCATCTTCAGCTGGTACTGGTATTGCCATCCACCTCCCCACTCTGTCACCGGGTTGCTCTGTGGTCTCCTGATGCTGCTGCCACCTACACACTGTCACCTTGCAACTCTGTGGTCTCCTGATGCTGCTGCCACCTCCATACTATGTCACTTTGCCACTCTGTGGTCTCTTGATTCTGCTGCTTCCTCAACACTATGTCACCTTGCCAATCTGTGGCCTCCTGATGCTGCTGCTGCCACCTCCACACTGTCATTGTGCCTCCCTGTGGCCTCCTCCTGATGCTGCTGCTGCTACCACCTCCACACTCTGTCATTGTGCCACCCTATGGCCTCCTCCTGTTGCTGCTACCACCTCCACACTCTGTCATTGTGCCACTCTGTGGCCCACTCCTGATGCTGCTGCCACCTCTACATTCTGTCTTTGTGCCATTTTGTGGCCTCCTTATGCTGCTCCTGCCACCTCCAGACTGTCATTGTGCCACCCTGTGGCCTCCTTCTGATGCTGCTGCTGCTGCCACCACCTCCACACTCTATCATTTTTCCACTCTGTGGCCTCCTGATGCTGCTGCTGCCACCTCCACATTGTCATTGTGCCACCCTGTAGCCTCCTCCTGATGCTTCCGCCACTTCCACATTCTGTCATTGTGCCATTTTGTGGCCTCCTGATGCTGCTGCTGCAGCCACCTCCACACTGTCATTGTGCCACTCTGTGGCCTCCTCCTGATGCTGCTGCTTCTGCTGCCACCTCCACCCTTTGTCATTGTGCCACCCTGTGGCCTCCTGATGCTGCTGCCACCTCACCACTGTCAATGTGCCACTCTGTGGTCTCCTCATACTGCTTCCACCTCACCACTATTTCATAGTGCCACTCTGTGGACTCCTCACACTGTTCCCACCCTCCCCACTTCATGACTAGGACAATATTTAGCATTTTGGCCTGTCTGACATCATCATTTATTTTACCCTTCTTCTGATCTGTCAGAAGGAAGGAAAAATGAGACACACAATGGATCCTGACTGTCTATGTAACAGCTGTAAGGCATGCATGACATGGTCCTTATTTTGCTTCAGAATTGGCTTTCGATTTGGTAACCAAAAGCAGGAGTGGGTACAAAACACAGAAGTCATGCAAGTATTCCATTCACGTTTCATCTGTTTTGGATTCACACCTGTTTTTATTTTGGCTTTAGCAATACCGATGGATTATTGACCAAATGCTGACCGAGTGAAGGCCGATACTCAACAGACAGGATCCGTTTTTGGGGGGTTACTGTTCTGACGGATCAGAGGAAGGGCAAAATAATCAGTGACGTCAACAGAAACTTACTGCTGACACCCTCTCCATTTTGTCGGGTGGGGGGCTCTACTTGTATAAGTGTTTAATAGAACAGGTTCTGTAGACATCTATGTGAAATCGGCTTACAACGGTGTAAAAGGGGTGCGCTTCTTCTTGACGCTAACATTGACCTGTAAGGCTGAGTTCACACTTAAGTTATTTGGTCAGTTTTGGCCCCATAACTGCCCAAATAAGTGAAGTGTGCAGTGATTCTAAGAGCGACACCTGTCATCTGCATGTCATACTGACTCACAGTATTGTGTCACTACATAGCAGACTCCCTATGCGTGTTACTGCAAGGCACAGTGTTCTACTCTACTATAAAGGCTCTCTGCAGCCAGGAAATAGTGTTTTTTTTTTTTAAGGCAATTCACCATTTAGAAATTTGGCGAACCAGACGATTCAAATGTTTAAGAAATGTGCTCATCTCTAGTAGAGGCATTATCCTGGCTGTCTCCTGTTGCTCACTGTGTAACTGTATTACAAAGATCTGCACTTTGATGGAGGTGAAACACCAGGCTGCTACATCCTGGAGTAGTCTCTGTGTGATTTGCAGCTGACCCACAGGGGTCAGAGACACTGGTGCAGAGCACAGAGGAGTCAGGCAAAATCATAGGGGCAGGCCAAGGTCAGGTCTGGCAGAAAATGTGCTTTATGATAAATGGTCGGAGGTCAGGGCAGGCAGCAAAGGCTCAATATAGAGGTCAGGTAGCAGACAACCAGAATCCAATAAACAGGCAGAGGTCGGTACATGGGCAGAAAACAGAATACAGAACACTTTTGCAGTATACTAGCAAGCTAGGCCAACCCAAAAACAGAACCAATAACCCCAAAGAAAAGTGGGAGACACACATATAAAATATATGTAATTTATTGAGACATGATCACATAACAAACAATATATGAAACAAAAGGCACAAGTGTACAGGAGGGGGGGGAGACCTCATGTGAGGAGGTCAGATACAACCTCTCTCCCAAACACCCAGCTGGCAGGGAAAAGATGTCACAGCCCTAGGTATACATCAGCATGAAAATTGTGAGAACTGTAGGTTCACTCAAAGTAACATGTACTGGTATGTATGTTGCATGCACAGAAAGATAAATGAAAAAATGTACAAATAGCACAAGGCAAACTAGCCCACCCAAAAACCTGGGATGGCTGCATAAGATATGCACATAGCCATTGAACTGTACAATACAGACAGAGGCAAGTGTGCCAAGTGCAGGTGGCAATAGAGATATAAAAAGAAATGTAACAACTAACAACTAAGGTCACCTCCTGACGAAGCCTCTCCAGGTGAAACGTACGTCGAGGTGCAGCTTTTGGTCACATGCTCTGGGTCCAGCATATCATGGGTAATACATGTTTTGTTGTTTTGCTCAGTTAGTTGTTACATTTCTTTTTATATCTCTATTGCCACCTGCACTTGGCACACTTGCCTCTGTCTGTATTGTACAGTTCAATGGCTATGTGCATATCTTATGCAGCCATCCCAGGTTTTTGGGTGGGCTAGTTTGCCTTGTGCTATTTGTACATTTTTTCATTTATCTTTTTGTGCATGCAACATACATACCAGTACATGTTACTTTGAGTGAACCTACAGTTCTCACAATTTTCATGCTGATGTATACCTAGGGCTGTGACATCTTTTTCCCTGCCAGCTGGGTGTTTGGGAGAGAGGTTGTATCTGACCTCCTCACATGAGGTCTCCCCCCCTCCTGTACACTTGTGCCTTTTGTTTCATATATTGTTTGTTATGTGATCATGTCTCAATAAATTACATATATTTTATATGTGTGTCTCCCACTTTTCTTTGGGGTTATTGGTTCTGTTTTTGGGTTGGCTCAGTATATTATACTAGACCCAGTGTAATCTATACATTATATGTGAGTTTTTTCTTATAGGTTGGTCTAACTACTAGCAAGCTAGACAATCTATTGTTCAGGAACCCTCCCACAGGTAAAGGTGCCTGACATACCCCAGGATTGCCAGCCATAACCTTGTAAAGACCAGGGTCAGTGTGCCTACCCTCTGGCTATTAAAGTGCAAGCGTGTGCACACACTCCAGCCCTACAGGCAGAAGAGGAGATGATTTGCCTGCATGTAGGCCACAGCTTGCGTGGATAGCAGAGACAGGATCTGGATCCATTGGGAAGAAGTCAGTGGGAGTTGACTCCGTATCGCCAGGCAAGAAAAGCGGGATAGCGGCTGCTCGAAGCCACCCCTGTAACACTGAGCATCCCTATCCTACGCACTTTGTATGTTGTCTGATGTGTTTATGATATAATTTCATATTGGCATCAAATTCCAGCCCATAAGAAAACTGTTTTTCTTATTCATGTATATTGGACTGCATACATCTCGGTTATTGCAGGGTTCGTTCATAAGCATACTTACTACCTAATGGGATTTAATTACTCTGTCAAATATTTTGCCATGACAGAGTAAGCCCCAGGGAAGAGACATATGTATGTGTGAGCCCATCTTTTCAACTACATATACATTACTCATTATACAGTACAATCAATGAAATCCTGCTTAGATCAAGGCAGGACCACGTCAGTGGAGTGCAGGCTGTGATCCATCCACTTGTGCACATTAGCCATGCATTGCACTGTGATGATGTGCTCCCAGGGGAACGCTTAACATTAATAATCTTGTGGTTTAAGATGTCACCAATCCACTTAGATGAATTATTTGCAAATGAATCACAGAAATCCTTGCTCTTCCTCCCGTTGCCTCCATGCCTGTTCCTATCTTTGTTTTTCTAATCCCATTTACTTGTCTACATAAATACCCATGTTGAAAGGAAGCTAGGTCACTTTGCCCACTGAGTTAATGTTTTAAACAAGCAATACTTATTTGCAGGGGTATCTGTACCCAGAGGAGGGCATAAAGTACAATAAAGCGCTTTCCTGAGCTTGTCACCTAGCTTTTCTGTAGTTCTGAATGGCACATATGCAGCAGTACAGAAGTGTTGAAGCACGGTCTAACTGGGTAGATCTGTCTTTCAGGAGTGCCAGAAAGTTGGGAGGCCAGTTGCTGTAGGGGTTGTAATGGTACTGGTGTGCAGTCTGCTGGTGACCACCTCAAGGGATCCTTAGAAAGAAATGACCCATTCCTAAGATTCACATCTTTCTGTTCTACATGGCAAAGCCCGTCATTATAATGGTTGGCTCAATTTCATTTGTGCTGTTGGTCTACTTTGTTCTACGTACTGTAAGCCTCTGTTTAAATGGTGACCAAACTAACACAATTGTTATCAACTTTTCTCTTTTCAATTTTTTTGAATGGAGGAATGATGCCTGAGGACTGCACACCGCTCTCATGTAACTGTTATTTCATATGTGGCAAAACATTAGTCACAAATGCAGCTTTGTAAGAAAGCCATATACTGCATGTGTGTACCTTACCCTTGACCTGGTCCTGACTAAATGTCATGTGTGGCCTGTGTTGAATTCATAAGCCACATTGGAGGCCCACACAATGGGGAAGATTTACCATTTAGTGCAATTTGCACCAACAAAATGGTGTGCATGGTTTGCATCATATTTACTAACTGTTTTACACTCTTACACTTATAGGTGGAGTAAAATTAGACTAGACAGAATTCTGCCACACCGACAAATAAAACATACAAACAGAATTCTTCTCTTTTCTTGTGTAATCCCCTTTGTTATGTGTTCCATTACTGAAAACGTAGTCCAGTGCACATCTTGTCAAATGTATGCAGTCCTGGAACAGCTATTTGAAGGTGTATGTCTGTTCAAAACGTGAGAAAGTTGCCCGTTTGGAATTGCACATCCTATATCTAAACGAGTGAATTTCAACAATAAGAAGCATTGGCAATTTGTAAAATGTACTGGTCACTGAGCAGTTACGCTATTGGACAGATGCGGGGGAGGATGTATCAGGAAATTGAGGTAGCTAACTGGGTAACAAAAAGCGGGCTAAAGAAAATAAGAGTGCACACGCGAACAAGTTTGCAAGATGGGCAGATCAGGGGGATGTCAGTTTAGGGATAGCACTGCTGCAGCCGGACACTTCCTTTGCCAGTCAGGGGAATGTCAGCTCCAGTAAGCAGGGGACCAGGAGAACAGGGTAGGCCAGACAGGTGCTGGTAATGGGAGATTCAATTATTAGGGGTACAGATAGGGCGAACTGTCACAAAGACTGGGATCGTCAAATGGTGTGTTGTCTTCCTGGTTTTTGAGTTTGACATATTGCGGATCAGGTTGATAGATTACTGAGAGGGGCTGACGAAGATCTAGCAGTCATGGAACGTCCTTAAACATTATTTTAGGGATTTAGGTCACAAGCTAAGGGAAGGACCTCAAACTTAGTATTTTCTTAAATACTATCTGTACCATGAGCCATACGAGAAAGGCAGCGGGAGATTATAGAAATTAACAAGTGGTGTAGGAAGGAGGGGTTTGGGTTCCTCGAAAATTAGGCCGACTTCTATGTTATGCCAATAAAAATTACCAGACCACATTAAATATAAATACAATTTATTGACACAATTTATAAATGACAATTCATACATGAAAACAAGTGCAGGAAAAGGTGACATCCACATCAGGAGACACAACTGGTTACTCAATCCCCATTATACATGATATTAATGTGCAAGTGTATATAAGTATCTCATACATACAATGAACAGAGTCTATTTACCCATTATGTGTCTCCTATGGGAATGTGTTGCGGAGCTCCAAGACATACCATCAATATCTCCACTTGGCATGGCATACATAGTTTCAAACCCCCAACAGCCTAATTTAAATACAATAGAGTGAATAGATTACTATAATACAAGAAAAGGTGGGGTCAAACAATAGCAAGAGCTGATGGGAGGTTGAGGGGGGACACTGCAGCTAGTTTAAACAGGTCTGGCAGTGTACCTGGGACACAGCCCTGATCTTGGGAAACAATGGAACAGGAAAAAGGGGAAGGGGAGGGGGGATGTACAGACAGCCGAACATAAAATAATATAAAAGGGTCCATCTGTTACACTGCTCCCCCTTAACCACAAGCCAGCATACACAGTCTGATCCCCCAATGGATCGGCTTGGGGATGTCTGGGAAGTACTCACGAATCACTTTTCCAGTTTAGTTTGTCGTGATAACCCGTCAGCATTGCCATTCTGTTTTCCCGGGCGGTAGTGAATTGTAAAATCGTATGGTTGCAGTGCCAAGCTCCAGCGCAACAACCGGGCATTGTCCCCTGCTACACGATTTAGCGATACTAACTGGTTGTGATCCGTGAGTAATGTGAACTGCTGTCCATACAAGTAGGGTTGAAGCTTCTTTAGGGCCCACACCACAGCCAGGCATTCCTTCTCTATGGCGGCGTAGCTCACTTCCCTAGGTAGAAGCTTCCGACTCAAGTAAGCTACAGGATGTTCACCGCCATCTTCTCCAATTTGGCTCAGTACCGCTCCCAATCCAAACATCTGTGTGAACAAGGTATCTTTTAGATAGATTGGGAGTAGCGAGTACAGGACTATTAACAAGGGCCTGCTTGAGCTGTTGAAATGCCTGCTCACACTCTGGGGCCCAGACTACTTGGCAGGGACGGTTCTTTTTGGTGAGGTCAGTGAGGGGTTTGGCCAGGGTACTATAGTTTGGGACAAATTTCCGATAATAGCCCACGGTCCCTAGGAAGGCTAACACCTGCATTTTGGTATGGGGGGTTGGCCAATGGGCTACTGCCTCTAATTTAGCGGGCTCAGGCTTTTGCTTCCCACAACCCACCCGGTGTCCTAGGTATGGTACCGCTGCCATCCAAATATGGCACTTGCTGGGTTTTAGGGTTAGGCCAGCCTCTCTGATGCGGTCTATCATGGCACTTATGTGTCTCAGATGCTCTTCCGAAGTTTCACTATAAATAGCAATGTCATCCAAGTATGCACATGCATAGTCTTGGAAGCCATCAAGCAGCCGGTCCACCATACGTTGGAATGTGGCTGGGGGATTTTTCATTCCAAATGGCATGACCTTAAATTGGTAGAGACCAAATGGGGTGACAAAGGCCGACTTAGGAATGGCATCTAGTGCTAAGGGAATTTGTTGCCAATAGCTCTTACATAAGTCGATAGTCGTGAGGTATTGACCTCTAGCCATCCGATCTAAGAGCTCGTCTATCCTGAGCATAGGGTATGCGTCAGAAACTGTTTTATCATTAAGTCTCCGGTAAGCTACACAAAAGCGGGTTGCGCCATCCCGCTTTGGTACTAGAACTACCGGAGAGGCCCAAGGAGCATTTCCTGTCTCATGTGCTCCCTGACAGCCTCAGGAATTCTGTAGGGTGTCTGTCTAAGGGGTTGTTGATCGGCCGTGTCTACCCTATGGGTAGTTAGTAGGGTGTAGCCAGTTGTCGCACCTGGATACGCTCTTGGGGACTTAGTCTCATCCCTAGCTGAACTTCATCTAGGGTCCCTAGTTTATCATGCTCCCCTAGAAGATCCGGTAGGGGAAGATTCTCAAAGTCGTCAGAGGCAGGCGCACATCCTCTGTTCTCTCATAGTAGGGTTTGAGCATGTTCACGTGAAGCATGCATCTGTGAACTGAACTAACGATGGATTTGATGCCGCACAGTTTCCACAGCTGTTGGGTGACTTCTGCAGTGAACTGAGTGCCCTGATCCAATACTATCTCTCTGGGAAAACCCATCCGAGAGAAGACTCTTATCAATGCCTCTGCCACCGTCTCTGCCTGAATAGTAGTCAGAGCCACAGCTTCTGGATACAGTGTTGCATAATCCACTTTGGTAAGATATGCCTTTTGCCTGACGGGCTGGGTTTGGCCAACGGTCCTATAATATCTACCACTACCTGTCCGAACGGTTCTTCGATGATGGGTAGAGGTTTCAACTTAGCTTTGCGGCGATCCCCTCTTTTACCTACTCGTTGGCATGTGTCGCATGTTTGACAGTACTGGCTAACATCTTTACAGATGCCAGGCCCAACAAAAAGTGTGGGTAGGCCTGTACCTGGTGCGTCTGACCCCTAAGTGTCCTGCCAGGGGGATATCATTGGCGATCTGTAATAACTCCCTCCTGTACTTCTGTGGGACTACTAGCTGTCAGGTGGAGATAGGTGGGGACCCTTTCAGAGTCCCAGTACAATAACCCCTGCTGCCAAAAATATCTCTCTCCTTCTATTCCAGTCTGGGCCTGGTTAACTTTGTCCCTATAAACCTGCAACGTAGGGTCACTAAGGGTTTCCCGCCAAAATGCTGCTGGGGTATCCCAGGGGATGGGGTGAATGTTTTGGGGAAGGGTTCTTACCTGGACCTCAGAGTGGCAACGGGCTAGGTCTTGTTGTTACCCTGGGAAGGTACAAAAGCAGAAGTCATCGGGCCAAGATCATTTCCCAGCAAAACATCAGCGGGTAAGTCTTTTATCAACCCAACATTAACTATTTCCGCCCCCACACCCCAATGTAGATGTACCCTGGCTGTGGGTAATTTGTGGATAGTCCCTCCCGCCACCCGTACAGCTACAGAACCCCCAGTGCGGTCATTCTCTGGAACCAGATGTCGTCGTACCAGGGTGAGGGTGGCACTGGAATTGCGCATTTGAGGATAACCATCTGCCTGTGATGCTGTCGATTATCAGTCTCCACCTGTATCGGGTCTGCCTCGTGAAGAACACCCCAGTGTTCCTCTGGATCTTCTGCTCTGATATTAAGCGGGACAGCCTCTGTAGGGTAATAGTGGGCGGCTGCCCGCGCTGGAGGAGGTGGACCTGGACGGATCCATGCAGCCTGGTTTCGGTTATGGGTACAGTCCCTCTGATAATGCCCAAACTTTTTGCAGGCATGGCACTGTATGGTGCTGCGATTGGGGTATCTGTTTGCTGGAATACTAGGCAGGAGCCCTGTGCTTTGTGGTGCTGGTGGCCCAGGGTGTATTGGTCTGGGATTGGGTCTGAAGCTTACCCTGGATTGTCTGCGGGCATCCTGGTAGTCACCTGCCTGTCCCGCTGCGTTGGATAGAGTGGTAGGTTTCCGATCCCTTACCCACTCCTGCACTTCTGGATTTAGTCCATTGAAAAATTGTTCCAGTAGAACCAGCTGGGTAATTTCCTCTGCTGAAAAAGCTTGGCTTGTCAATAGTCAGGCTAGGGCTGTCCTCTTCATGCGGCACGCCCACTCTTTATATGAGTCTTTTTCCTGTTTTTTGTGTCCCTGAATCATCTCCTGTATGCTTCTGGGGTGATGGCATACCTTGCCAAAATTACCTCTTTCAACCGATTATTGTCTGCAATCTTCTCATCAGGTACAACTCTATATGCCTCTGTTACACGACCAGAGAGCTTACCAGCGAGGATCCGTACCCAGTCTGCTGGGGTTACCTGGTGTAGCCTGCCATTCAAAGTCTTGCAGAAGCCGTCAATCTCATCCTTTGCTTCCAAAAATGTTTTCAACGCATCATGCGGTACCTTGAATTTGGGTACTGGAACCGGAGTACTAGTTAGCAGTCTTTCCAATGCCCGCTGCTCTGCTATCTGGAATTGGTTCTCTCTCTCTCTCTCTCTTCCCTTGCAGTGATCAAGCCATCTACCTGGTTCATGGTGGCCTGTACCAGCTCTATGGAGGGATTCTCTCCATTAAATGCTAGCCTGCGTTTCACCTCTCTGTCAAACTCTGACTCTCTGGTGTCTGTAGCCATACTGCGTGACCGGTCTTCCTCGGTCAGTTCAGCAATTAGCACTGCCTTTGTTTTATTGCTGGCTATCTGCCCTCTCACTTCCAGCAATTCCTATAATGTTGTCTGTTTTAATCCAGCATAGTTCGTCTCCATTCACAGTTCCATTCGTATAACCAAACCTATACGACCTGTTATCTGCACGAACTGCTGCTTCTTTCTTCTGCTGCAAGGCTTGTATCCCGCTGCTTTCCACCAATTGTTGTGGAGCTCCAAGAGATACCATTATATCTCCACTTAAATCCCCTTGTAGCTGAAGAAGCAGGTCAATATCCAAGAGACAATTTCCCCAGTAACTGGACGGCACAGAGTTTTGGGAGTCAACTGACTTTAATAGGCATGGCACACATGGTTTCAAACCCCCAACAGCCTCATTTGAATGCAATAGAGTGAATAGATTACTATAATACAAGGCTAATGTTAAAAACTGAGACTTTAGCCAATGTATTCCAATTCAGACTGTGTTCACACACCATAGGGAGTCTAGTTGTAGGACCCATGCCACACTGAGATACCTTGACGGTGGTGCAAAAGGGTTCCGTTGTGTTCCTGACTGGAATACATTGGCTAAAGTCTCAGTTTTTAATATTAACCTGAGGGATTAGCCAGTGTTATCAGTTGCATATCACTGTGGTGCACCTTTTAAAGTAGTTGGCGAACACCAAACACCGCATAAGAGCCTTCAGATTTTCGTGTAGATCCATTCAAAAACCCAAAGATGACAACAGACATGACCTAAGGGTTCTGTCCTTTTTTTTTTTTTTACTACGACAAACCCTGCTGCCACAGGAGATTTGGAAGGTCTTATGTGTCCTTTAGCCAAAGGATATACTCTCTCTCATGGCTGTTCTTTCGGGTCCAGAAAGGTTATACATCCTAGATTTGGGAAACAGCTCCAGGAATAGGACAATCATATTCCCGATGCAGAGGTAAATCCTTGCATCCACTTTTAGAAAATACATAGTAAAAATCAGATATAAAAGAGGGTAATGTTTTAGTGGTTAAAGCAGAGAAAGATGTAGTCAGACAATTATCAATGCAATAATCACCCCAATCCAGAATCTATTCAGCTTACCAATCAATGGTTAGATTATGCTTGCTTAACCACCGTAAACCCAGAACCAACGGAGCAGGGAGACCTTCCATTACAAAACACGAGATAAAATCCTGATGAAAATCACCCACTCTTAATCTGATATCCTGCACCATCTGAGACACTTACATAGTAGTACATAGTAACATAGTACATAAGGCTGAAAAAAGACATTTGTCTTCTGAGTTAGAGGTGCAGAATCAATGGCAAAAACGGAAATGTTTTCTTCTAATGCACTCGGTGACAACAAGTGCATACGGGCAAATTGACCATCAATCAGATTTACCCCATCCCCATTGTCGATAAACCCCTCAATACCTACAGTCTAAGACTCTAGCGCCACCTTGGCAGTCAGGAGAAATCGGGTACTACCAGTCAAAGACAACGGCACGTTCTCTGACTCCCCTCTTACCCCTCCAAGAGTCAGATGGGAATTAGACGTCTCCTTTTTTTTTTTTATGATGAATGCATGGACATACATTGATTAAATGTCCCTTTTATACGCAGAAAAAACACACACCCTTCCTACGACTAATACTCTTGAATGTTGATCCATGAGTAGTTCCCCCTAATTGCATGGGTTCGCCCCCGGACCTAAACCCAGGAGTATCTTTACCCAAATTGTCTGAGGAAGACGATACGATATGTGATAATACGTCCTGAGAGTGGGGGACCCTAGATCTCTCTCTGGCGTCTATCAATGTGTACAGCAAGAGATATAGTGGCTTCCAAAAACGTAGGATTCTCATAAAAAGCCAAAGCATCCTTTGGCCTCTCTAATAATCCCTGAAAACTGACTACGGGGAGCTGGATAGTTCCACTCAGTATCCATAGCCCACCTCCTAAACTCAGAACAATAACTCTCATCAGAACACTCTCCCTGACAAAGGCCATGTAACAGCCCAACTCCACTGCCACCCTCCATTACGCTCACCTCAGAGCGTTCTGAGGTGAGGCCTTTGTCAGGGAGAGCGTTCACTCTGTTCGCATCTACTCTCCCTCCAACCTTCAAGTAGCAGTCATTTACCGCCCTCCAGGCCCAGCCACCATCTTTCTTGACCACTTTAACACCAGGCTACTACACTTTCTTTCTGCCGACATCCCCACTATCATCATGGGTGACTTTAACATCCCTATTGACACATGCCACTCGGCCGCCTCTAAACTCCTGTCACTGTCTTCCTCCTTCGGCCTATCACAGTGGTCTTCAGCTCCCACCCACAGAGATGTAGTGATGTCCCGAACTATTCGCCGGCGAATAGTTCCCGGCGAACCTAGCTTGTTCACGTTCGCCGCTGCGAACATCATCATTGAGTAAACTTTGACCCTGTACCTCACAGGCAGCAGACACCGTCCAGCCAATCAGCAGCAGACCCTCCCTCCCAGACCCTCCCACCTCCTGGACAGCATCTATTTTAGATTCATTTGGAAACTGCATTCACAGTGAGAGGAGGGAGAGTATAGCTGCTGCTGATTCAATAGGGAAAGCATTAGCTAGGGCAGTGTTCTGTGTCCACAGACTCATCTGCTGTAAGGACAGCATCCAGACAGCACCCCAAAAAGCCCTTTTCAGGGCTGGTACATCAGTGTGCTTTTATATATATATATATATATATATATATATATATATTTATATATACAGGGAGTGCAGAATTATTAGGCAAATGAGTATTTTGACCACATCATCCTCTTTATGCATGTTGTCTTGCTCCAAGCTGTATAGGCTCGAAAGCCTACTACCAATTAAGTATATTAGGTGATGTGCATCTCTGTAATGAGAAGGGGTGTGGTCTAATGACATCAACACCCTATATCAGGTGTGCATAATTATTAGGCAACTTCCTTTCCTTTGGCAAAATGGGTCAAAAGAAGGACTTGACAGGCTCAGAAAAGTCAAAAATAGTGAGATATCTTGCAGAGGGATGCAGCACTCTTAAAATTGCAAAGCTTCTGAAGCGTGATCATCGAACAATCAAGCGTTTCATTCAAAATAGTCAACAGGGTCGCAAGAAGCGTGTGGAAAAACCAAGGCGCAAAATAACTGCCCATGAACTGAGAAAAGTCAAGCGTGCAGCTGCCAAGATGCCACTTGCCACCAGTTTGGCCATATTTCAGAGCTGCAACATCACTGGAGTGCCCAAAAGCACAAGGTGTGCAATACTCAGAGACATGGCCAAGGTAAGAAAGGCTGAAAGACGACCACCACTGAACAAGACACACAAGCTGAAACGTCAAGACTGGGCCAAGAAATATCTCAAGACTGATTTTTCTAAGGTTTTATGGACTGATGAAATGAGAGTGAGTCTTGATGGGCCAGATGGATGGGCCCGTGGCTGGATTGGTAAAGGGCAGAGAGCTCCAGTCCGACTCAGACGCCAGCAAGGTGGAGGTGGAGTACTGGTTTGGGCTGGTATCATCAAAGATGAGCTTGTGGGGCCTTTTCGGGTTGAGGATGGAGTCAAGCTCAACTCCCAGTCCTACTGCCAGTTTCTGGAAGACACTTTCTTCAAGCAGTGGTACAGGAAGAAGTCTGCATCCTTCAAGAAAAACATGATTTTCATGCAGGACAATGCTCCATCACACGCGTCCAAGTACTCCACAACGTGGCTGGCAAGAAAGGGTATAAAAGAAGAAAATCTAATGACATGGCCTCCTTGTTCACCTGATCTGAACCCCATTGAGAACCTGTGGTCCATCATCAAATGTGAGATTTACAAGGAGGGAAAACAGTACACCTCTCTGAACAGTGTCTGGGAGGCTGTGGTTGCTGCTGCACGCAATGTTGATGGTGAACAGATCAAAACACTGACAGAATCCATGGATGGCAGGCTTTTGAGTGTCCTTGCAAAGAAAGGTGGCTATATTGGTCACTGATTTGTTTTTGTTTTGTTTTTGAATGTCAGAAATGTATATTTGTGAATGTTGAGATGTTATATTGGTTTCACTGGTAAAAATAAATAATTGAAATGGGTATATATTTGTTTTTTGTTAAGTTGCCTAATAATTATGCACGGTAATAGTCACCTGCATACACAGATATCCCCCTAAAATAGCTAAAACTAAAAACAAACTAAAAACTACTTCCAAAAATATTCAGCTTTGATATTAATGAGTTTTTTGGGTTCATTGAGAACATGGTTGTTATTCAATAATAAAATGAATCCTCAAAAATACAACTTGCCTAATAATTCTGCACTCCCTGTATTGCAGTTGACTGGCTGCCCGTGTGTGAGAGGCTGCAGGCTCAGTTATAGACAGCACTATGTGCACAGTGCACACCATTCATACAGGTTGTAACAGAAAATACCTTGCAGATATAAAAAAAAATATATTTAATATTTTTCTGTGACATAATCACATTTGCAAGCCCGTGTGTGTGTCAGGCCCACACATACTGTATACTGCTAGTGGCTAGGCCTGCACTCATACCGCTACAGGGTGTCATTCACTCAAATACCTTGCAGAAAAAAAATATTATATTCAAAATCTTTCTGTGATCTAATCACACTTGCAAGCCCGTGTGTGTCAGGCCTACACATACTGTATTGTGCCAACTGGCTAGTGGCTAGGCCTGCACTCATACCGTTACAGGGTGTCATTCACTCAAATACCTTGCAGATTAAAAAAATTCTATTGAAAATGTTTCTGTGATATAATCACATTTGCAAGCCCTTGTGTGTCAGGCACACACAGACTGTACTGTGCCCACTGCCCACCACTTATATAGGGGTGGCACAGTACCTTGCACGCATAGTAACACTTATCTAATAAAAAATGACAGGCAGAGGCAGGCCACGCCGCAGGGGCCGTCATGTTTGTGGTGCTGTGATTTCCACTGGCCCTGGAATAATGCCCAGTGTTCAGAGGCCACGTACCCTGAACCCAAAAAATTTGGAGAAAATAGTTGACTGGCTTACACAGGACACCCAATCTTCAACAGCTTCCGCTAAGAACCTTGACACACCATCCTCCTCCAGCTCAACTTTAGTCACCTGCACTCAAGTTACCACTCTCCCGCCCGCCGCCGCCACTACCACCACAGCCACCACAGCCGCTTCACTTGATCCCTCAGAGGAGTTATTTATACATCAGTTGGATGAAATTAGTGATGCACAACCATTATTGCCAGGGGATGTAGATAACAGGGATATGTCTCAGTCAGGCAGCATTACACACATGGACGTACAGTGTGATGATGATGATGTTGTACCCGCTGCTGCTTCCTTTGCTGAGGTGTCAGATACAATTGAAGTGGTTGATGACAATGTGTCCGTGGATGCCACGTGGGTGCCTGCTCGAAGAGAAGAAGAGGGGGAAAGTTCAGAAGGGGAGACAGAGAGAAGGAGGAGACGAGTTGGAAGCAGGGGGAGGTCGTCGCAAGGAGCTAGTAGCACAGTCAGACAGCATGTATCAGCACCAGGGGTCAGCCAGACAGCACGCCAATCAACGCATGCTGTTGCCACCACCAGAATGCTGTCATTGCAAAGTTCAGCAGTGTGGCATTTTTTTTGTGTGTCTGCCTCTGACAACAGCAATGCCATTTGCAACCTGTGCTAAAAGGTGGGAAATCCAACACCCACCTAGGTACAACTGCTTTGCGAAGGCACATGATCGCACATTACAAACGCCTATGGGATCAACACATGATGACGAGTAGAAGCAGCACACAAGCTCAAAGCCACCATCCTCCTCCTGGTCCAGCATCTTCAGCCACGTCAACCACTGCTGTCCTCCTTGCCCCCTCTCAACCACCCGCCAATCCGCCTCTCACCTTCAGCAGTTCCATCTCATCTGCCCACAGTCAGGTGTCTGTAAAGGAAATGTTTGAGCATAAGAAGCCAGTGTCAAAGATTCACCCCCTTGCCCGGCGTCTGACAGCTGCTTGACGGAAATCTTAGCCCGCCAGCTTTTGCCATACCAGCTAGAGGAGTCTGAGGCCTTCAAAAAATTTGTCACTATTGGGACACCACAGTGGAAGGTACCCGGACAATTTTTTTTTTCTAATAAGGCAATCCCAAACCTCTACTCAGTGATTGAAAAGGAAGTCATGGCATCTCTGGCATACAGTGTTGGGGCAAGGGTCCATCTGACCACTGATACCTGGTCTGCAAAGCACGGTCAGGGCAGGTATATCGCCTACACTGCGCATTGGGTCAACCTGCTGACGGCTGCCAAGCATGGAATGCGTGGCTCTGCAGCGGAGTTGGTGACACCGCCACGACTTGCAGGCAGGCCTACTGCCACCTCCTCTACTCCTCATACTCCATCCTCTTCCATAACCTCCTCGGCTGAGTCCTTTTCTGCTGCGACATCTGGCTGCACATCAACTGAATCCCCCCAGCTCCCCAGGGGCTATTCCACATTCTGGATACGACAGTGTCACGCTGTCTTGGGGTTGACTTGCCTGAAAGCAGAGAGCCACACCGGACCAGCACTCCTGTCCGCCCTGAACGCACAGGTGGATCAGTGGCTGACCCCGCACCAACTGGAGATCGGCAAAGTGGTGTGTGACAATGGAAGCAATTTTTTGGCGGCATTGAATTTGGGCAAGTTGTCACGTGTGCCGTGCATGGCACATGTGTTGAATCTCATCGTACAACGCTTTGTGTCAAGCAGGCCAGGAAGGTGCGTAACCATTTCAGGCGTTCCTACATGGCCATGGCGCACTTTTCAGAGATTCAGCTCCGAAACAACATGCCAGTGAGGCGCTTGATTTGCGACAGCCCGACACGTTGGAATTCAACACTCCTAATGTTCGACCGCCTGCTCCAACAAGAAAAAGCCGTCAACGAGTATTTGTATGACCGGGGTGCTAGGACAGCCTCTGCGGAGCTGGGAATTTTTTTGCCACGTTACTGGACGCTCATGCGCAATGCCTGTAGGCTCATGCGTCCTTTTGAGGAGGTGAAAAACCTAGTCAGTCGCACCGAAGGCACCATCAGCGACCTCATCCCATTTGTTTTCTTCCTGGAGCGTGCCCTGCGAAGAGTGCTGTATCAGGCTGTAGATGAGCGTGAAGAGGAATTTGCTGGTTTGTGTGCGAATGCACACAGTAGGGTATTTGTTTGGCGCACAAAAGACGACCTTAGTCAGTGGATTTTTGGTGAAATAGCTGTTTTTATTGTTCAGTAGACAACGCGTTTCGGAGTTTATAACTCCTTTATCAAGTTTAAAACAAGGGTATAAAGAAAGTGCCGGAGGCAAAAAGTATCCCCACCTGGTTAGATGGGTGTGGACATGCATTATACAGTAGAATATTTAGAGAGTTGTGCGCGTGCATTAAGCATTAAAAGGTGTATAATTTTATAGATGAAAAATAATAATACTAATAATAATAATAACTGTAGTTTGCAGAGAGAAAAAAAAATGCAAATGTCAGTTTAAACAGCAGTTGATTAAAAGCAAAGAAAGTCGACAGTAGTGTGTGTGTGCCCTCTTTCTCTTACCCCCCCGCCTTGCCCACCGCCCCCAGCACCCACTGTCCCTCCTCACGTTCCCTCTTCTCTCTTTTCCCACCCACCTTGCCACCATACTCTACATTTGCCACATTTCATCCAGCTCCATCCCATACCCCCCCTTTTTCCATCACCACATCCCTTCTGCCCACCTGCCAACCACCGTGCCAATTCAGGTTGACCTTCCCCCTGCGTGGTCCAGTCTAGCCACACCACACATTACCCACATACCAATCACAAGATCACACCACATCATGTCCTACTCCCACCCCACCACTGAATCATCCCCCACCCTACACACATGCCTTAAACTAGTCACCACTGATTCATCCCCCACCCTACATACATGCTTTAAACTAGCCACCACCAGCCACCATTGTTCACTCCCCACCCTATTTACATGAATCAAACCAGCCACAACACACCAGCCCCCATATCACATCATGTCCCATAAAAACGTCCCATCACAGCCACCCCATCATCACATAACAGTACACAGTGCCAGTCTCTCATTTCCCATTCCCCTCCTGCGCTGCCCACAAATCTCTTCTACACATTCCCCTGCTGCCCAGCGCCTGCCGAGCGGCATTCACGTACGTCACAACCCCGCCCCCAGCACACCAGCTGATCGGCGCCGCCAGCGATAGTCACCGTTCCCGCCTGACGTCACTAACACGCCCCCGCCTGATGTCACAACCCCGCCACCCGAACTTCAAATAGCGCGCGCTCAGGCACATGGAGAGCGGCGCTCCCAGCTAAACCAGACACTCCAGGTAAGAGGCACACAACAACAGAGCTTTGATGTCCATATTCCCCACTGCACCCTCAACAGCCAGGTCACCAGCCCTATCCAACCACCATGTGGGGCCACATTTTAACCTTATAGATGATCATCCCCATCAAAATATAGGTCATCTATCCTCCCCCCTCCCCTACAGCAGCGCTACAATAATATCATAATATTATAATACACTGCACCTACCTTTCTCATTATCACCGGCCACCTGCCCCCCACTCCATCAGATTACCCCCACGGCCAAGTTTTAATATAACATTATATTACATTGCACTGCACGCACCACAGGCAGTTTATCTTGCCCCCCCCCCCACCCCGCCGCCTGCCATTTTCCCTCGCTCCGCCTTATTTTAATCACCATACACACAGACATTATCATGCCTCATTGTACAGTCTCCGTTTTTTCAATTGTTGTGTCTTTTCCCACAGCCATCTAGCCAGTCCTTTTGCTGACACCCCATAAGGTAAACCTCCCTCTATCCTACACACTTCCCCACAACTACATTCCAACAAATACCGTCAATATATACACGCCACCATCCCAATACCATACTAGGGACACCAGTTTTTTTCCTACATGCCGTATACATTCATTCATCCCATAACCACAGTCCTCCTGAGACACATTTGAGCACACAATTTTTATGCTAGCAAAAATAGTAGACACCACTGGATCCAAAAGTGGCCTTATACGCGGACCATTGAACACCTATCGACTTTCTTTGCTTTTAATCAACTGCTGTTGAAACTGACATTTGCATTTTATTTCTCTCTGCAAACTACAGTTCTTCTTCTTCTTCTTCTTCTTCTTCTTATTATTATTATTATTATTAGTATTATTATTTTTCATGTATATAATTATACACCACAACTTGGGAGTAAGAGGACCGACCAAGCTGCTTTTTCCATCTCCCGGTTCCTAAAATCAATTCAGTTTGGTGTATCAGAGTTTGGTCTGTCACTGTGAAGGCAGTCGAAGGTACCCGGCCTAATTTTTTTTTCACAAAAAGAAATCCCACCCTGATATGGGACGTAACAGGGATTAAACTGATGAGAATATAACTACAGAAAATAGCACTCATATCGGGTGTGACAATAAATTGCACAGCGCAGACGCAGTGACCGTGGCGTGGATTAAAACAAAGGGGAGGGAGCCAGCGTTTTTTTTAACCATTTCCCCGTTCGAAAAATCAATTTAATAAATGGACCCCAGATTGGGGACGTCACGTAACAGGGATTAAACTGATGAGAATAGTACTACAGAAAATAGCACTCATATCGGGTAACATAGTAACATAGTAACATAGTACATAAGGCCGAAAAAAGACATTTGTCCATCCAGTTCGGCCTGTTATCCCGCAAGTTGATCCAGAGGAAGACCCCTCTCTAGTAGCTATAGCCTGTAATATTATTAAGCTCCAGAAATACATCCAGGCCCCTCTTGAATTCCTTTATTGTACTCACCATCACCACCTCCTCAGGCAGAGAGTTCCATATTCTCACTGCTCTTACCGTAAAGAATCCTTTTCTATGTTTGTGTACAAACCTTCTTTCCTCCAGACGCAGAGGATGTCCCCTCGTCACAGTCACAGTCCTGGGGATAAATAGCTGATGGGATAGATCTCTGTACTGACCCTTGATATATTTATACATATTAATTAGATCTCCCCTCAGTCGTCTTTTTTCTAAAGTGAATAACCCTAATTTTGATAATCTTTCAGGGTACTGTAGTTGCCCCATTCCAGTTATTACTTTAGTTGCCCTCCTCTGGACCTTCTCCAGCTCTGCTATGTCTGCCTTGTTTACAGGAGCCCAGAACTGTACACAGTACTCCATGTGTGGTCTGACTAGCGATTTGTAAAGTGGTAGGACTATGTTCTCATCACGGGAATCTATGCCCCTTCTGATGCAACCCATTATCTTGTTGGCCTTGGCAGCAGCTGCCTGACACTGGTTTTTGCAGCTTAGTTTGCTGTTTATTAAAATTCCTAGATCCTTTTCCATGTCAGTGTTACCCAGTGTTTTACCATTTAGTATGTACGGTTGACTTGCATTTTTCCTTCCCATGTGCATAACTTTACATTTATCAGTGTTAAACCCCTTCTGCCACTTATCTGCCCAAGCCTCCAGTCTATCCAGATCCCTCTGTAGTAGTATACTGTCCTCATCAGTGTAAATTACTTTACACAGTTTAGTGTCATCTGCGAAAATTGATACTTTACTATGCAAGCCTTCTACAAGATCATTAATAAATATATTGAAGAGAATAGGGCCCAATACTGACCCCTGAGGTACCCCACTAGTGACAGTGACCCAATCTGAGTGTGTACCGTTAATAACCACCCTCTGTTTTCTATCATTGAGCCAGTTACTTACCCACATACAGATGTTTTCTCCCAGTCCGAGCATTCTCATTTTATATACTAACCTTTTATGTGGTACAGTGTCAAATGCTTTGGAGAAGTCCAGATATACAACATCCATTGATTCGCCGCTGTCAAGTCTAGAACTTACCTCCTCATAGAAACTGATTAAATTAGTCTGACATGACCGATCCCTCACGAAGCCATGCTGATATGGCGTTATTTGCTTATTTCTGTTGAGATGCTCTAATATAGCATCTCTCAGAAAACCTTCAAACAGTTTACCCACAACAGATGTTAAACTTACCGGCCTATAGTTTCCAGGGTCTGTTTTTGGCCCCTTTTTGAATATTGGCACCACATATGCCATGCGCCAATCCTGTGGGACATTCCCTGTCAGTATAGAGTCTGCAAATATCAGAAATAAGGGTCTGGCTATGACATTACTTAATTCCTTTAGGATTCGGGGGTGTATGCCATCCGGTCCTGGCGATTTGTCTATTTTAATCTTTTTAAGTCGCTGATGTACTTCTTCCTGGGTCAGACAGGACACTTTTAATAGGGGATTTATTTTTGCATTCTGCAGGTCATCTGACAATTTATTTTCCTCAGTGAATACATTGGAGAAAAAAATATTTAACAGCTTTGCTTTCTCCTCTTCGCTCTCTGCGACTTCCCCCTCATTACTCTTTAAAGGGCCGACACCTTCAGATTTATACTTTTTAACATTTAAAAAGTGTGACAGTAAATTGCACGGTGCAGACGCAGTGACCGTGGCATGGATTCAAACAAAGGGGAGGAAGCCAGCAACTTTTTAACCATCTTCCCGTTCGAAAGATCTATTTAATAAATGGACCACAGATTGGGGACGTAACAGGGATTAAACTGATGAGAAGAGAGAACTACAGGAAATATCACTCATATCAGGTGGGACAGTAAATTGCACGGCGCAGACGCAGCAACCGTGGCGTGGATTCAAACAAAGGGGAGGGAGCTAGCTTTTTTTTAACCATCTCCCTGTTCGAAAAATCCATTTAATAAATGGACCCCAGATTGGGGACGTAACAGGGATTAAACTGCTGAGAAGAGAGAACTATAGAAAATAGCACTCATATCGGGTGGGACAGTAAATTGCACGGCACAGACGCAGTGACCGTGGATTCAAACAAAGGGGAGGGAGCTAGTGTTTTTTTAACCATCTCCCCATTCGAAAAATCAATTCAATTCACCTTTCCGGGACCATTGGTGTTGTACGTGGCTGGGTGGAGGAAGAAACCTTCAATGACATCAACGGGACATGGCTAGCTTCTTATCCAACCTTGTGCAAATGGGAAGTTTGCGGTTGGGCAAATGGACTGTTTGCGGTGCATTAAAAGGGGAGTTTGGTCTGTCAATGTCTGTGAGGTGGGCGTAACCCTTACACTACCTGATTGATACAACATCATACCGGATCGTATACACACACTGGATGTTTTAAACCACGTTGTTCAAAAAAAATAGTTGGATTGTTATGTGATTTTTGCCCTTTATGGATTAAAATACAACTCTGCGTCAACTATGTAATTTTCCATGGGAGTTTTGCCATGGATCCCCCTCCGGCATGCCACAGTCTAGGTGTTAGTCCCCTTGAAACAACTTTTCCATCACTATTGTGGCCAGAAAGAGTCCCTGTGGGTTTAAAAATTCACCTGCCTATAGAAGTCAATGGTGGTTTGCCCGGTTCGCCTGTTCGCAAACATTTGTATAAATTCGCGTTCGCCGTTTGCGAACGGAAAATGTTATGTACGCAACATCGTTACAGAGATGGTCACACTCTGGATCTGATCTGTACCCGCCTCTGCTCCCTATCTAACCTTTCTAATTCACCTCTCCCCCTATCCGACCACAACCTACTCATCTTCTCTTCACTGGGCTCTTCTGCAGCTCCCCCGGTCCACACACTAGCACACCCCCGCATGAACCTCAAACATCTCGACTTTCGCTTGCTCTCTGACTCTCTTCTCCCACTCTCTACCATCTGTTGCCTCCAAGACCCAGAAGCTGCCACCACCCTATATAACACCTGTCACGAGGGTGTCAAGAGCCACGCCTGACTCCGTTGTACCCGGGGTCAGGAGGTCGCAGCGGTTGGCTGCACGCTCTATGTAAGATAGGGATGTTTCCTTATTGTAGCTTTTTGGGTTTGCTTTGCGAACCCTTTTGGCTCACTCAGGGATCCGTAGCTCCTTCTCTCAGCTGTTCCTTGTCCAGCACTCCCAATCCTCCTTATATTCCCCTCTCACACTTCTCTGGTTGCCAGATATAGAGCTTCCTGCCTGGACATCTATTCTGACCCACTGGAGCTGTGTTGCTGCATTCTCTGGTAGTTGATCCAGAATGCTACCCTCCGGATCCCTGTTGGACCTTTGTGGACAGTTGTTGTCGTCCACCTGGGTGTTTGTGTTTGTCTGTGTTTGTCTGTCCTCTCCCTGGTGTTTCCCTCTTAGTGTCAGTGGTGAGGACTAGCGATCCCACCGGCCCGTTCATTATCTAGGGTTCATTTCAGGGAAAGCCAGGGTTTAGGCACGTGATCGCCGCACGGGTGAGGAACCCGTCTAGGGACGTCAGGGCAGTCAGGTGCCAGCCGCAAGGAGAGTTAGGGGTCACCACCTTTCCCTCTCCCTTGGGCAGGACTTTCCCTTTTTCCTCCCTGTGCGTGTTGCCGGTCATTACAACACCACAATAAGTACAGCTCTCGACACTGTTGCCCCCCTCACACACAACAAAATCCGGAAAGTCAACAGACAACCCTGGCACACCAACCTGACCAAAAAACTCAGACAAGCTTCCAGGGCTGCTGAGTGTCGATGGAAAAAATCCCATTCTAAAGATCATTTCACTGCATACAAGCAATTCCTTCTCATATTCAAATCCTCACTTACTGATGCAAAACAGGCCTACTTTTCATCTCTCATATCGTCCCTGTCACGCAGCCCTAAACAACATTTTAGCACTTTTAACTCCCTTCTCCATCCCCCAGCACCCCCACCCTCTCCTCTCTTCTCAGCTGAGGACTTTGCCAAGTATTTCAAACAAAAGATAGTCCACATCAGAGAAAGCTTTACTGCACAGTCCCCACAGACCCTCTACACAACTGCTCAGTTCTCCTCTCCCAAAACCCGCTTCTCCACCATTACAGAAGAAAAACTCTCCACTCGACTCTCCAAATCTCATCTGACCACCTGTGCACTTGACCCAATCCCATCCCACCTCATCCCCAACCTCACCACAGTGTTTATCCCAGCCCTTAACTTATCTCTTCAATCTATCACTAAACTCTGGTGTCTTCCACTCTGCTTTTAAACATGCTACCATTACACCCATCTTCAAAAAGCCTTCACTTGACCCATCTTCCTTGTCCAGTTATCGCCCCATATCACTTCTTCTGTATGCCTCAAAGCTACTTGAACAACATGTCCATTCAGAACTGTCCTTCCACCTCTCCTCCTGCTCCCTCTTTGACCGCCTACAATCTGGCTTCCGACCCCACCACTCGACCGAGACTGCTCTTACCAAAGTCACCAATGACCTACTGACAGCCAAAACCAAGAAACAATACTCTGTCCTCCTTCTCCTTGACCTGTCCTCTGCCTTCGACACGCAAGGTGTCCCGCAAGGCTCTGTCCTAGGACCCCTGCTCTTCTCTATCTACACTTTTGGCCTGGGACAGCTCATAGAGTCCCATGGCTTTCAGTATCACTCCTACACTGACGACACACAAATCTACCTCTCTGGTCCAGACATCACCACCTTACTATCAAGAATCCCACAATGTCTATCTTCTATATAATCCTTCTTCGCCTTTCACTTTCTTAAACTTAACATGGATAAGACAGAATTCAGAATCTTTCCCCCATCTTGTTCAACCCCCCCAACAGACCTATCTATCATGATCAATGGCTGCACACTCTCCCCAGTCAACAAAGCCCGCTGCCTTGGAGTGACCTTGGATTCTGCCCTTTCCTTCCGACCGCACAGCCAAGCCTTTTCCACCACCTGCCGCCTCCAACTCAAAAACATCTCCTGCATCCGTGCTTTCCTTGACTTTGTATCAGTGAAAATGCTTGTACATGCCCTCATTATCTCCAGCCTAGACTACTGCAACATTCTGCTCTGTGGCCTTCCATCTAGCACTCTCGCACCCCTCCAATCTATCCTCAACTCTGCTGCCCGACTAATCCACCTCTCACCCTATTACTCCTCTGCCTCTCCTCTCTGCCAATCCCTTCACTGGCTCCCCATTTCCCAACAAATTCACTTCAAAGTACTAACAAATACATACAAGGCCGTCCATAACCTGTCCCCTCCCTACATCTCTGAGCTACTTTCCCGATACACCCCCACACGCACTCTCCGATCCTCACAAGACCTCCTTCTCTCCTCTCCTCTTATTGCCTCTTTCCACAATCAACTCCAAGATTTCTCCCATGCATCCCCCATACTCTGGAACTCGCTTCCCCAACATATCAGACTCTCACCTACAGTGAAATCCTTCAAAAGAAACCTGAAAACCCACCTCTTCAGACAAGCCTACAACCCGTGACCCTGCTGCCTCTATACCGCCATGACCAGCTTCACCCGCACCTACTGTGTCCTTCTCCCATACCATGTAGATTGTAAGCCCTCACGGGCAGGGCCCTCTCTCCTTCTTTACCAGTTTGTAACTTATCTTGTTTATGATTAGTGCAATTGTCTATATTATGTATGTGCACCCCTTATCATATGTACAGCACTATGGAATGAATGACGCTTTAATAATAATAACTTTATCTCAGCCAGGGTGGTCCTGTCCAGGTCATCATAAATGAGACCCAGAGCAAAATTCATCCACCGACCGGAGGGACTGCGATTCTGTCGGCAGAGAAAAAGACCAAGACTAAGGGTCCCCTTTAAGAAACAAAATAACCACACCAACTCTCTGACTCTCATCCCCAGATGAGTGAGTATGTATCTTAAAATACAATTTAAACACCTCTCTGAACAAAAGGAAATTATCACTTCCCCCAGATAATCTGCCCGGGAGGGCCACTTTAGGCTTGAGACAGCCTGGTAACCACCACTAGGACCAGCTGCCTGTGGTCTCTGCAAGATGGTCGTACAGAGGTCCGCTACCTCCAAAAACAGCCCCTGCAGCTGTCCGGCCAGTGCAGCAATAGGATGCATGGCTGCACTGGAACAAGAAAAAATTATGGTTTTGGAGGTTTATAATGTTACACTTCGGTGTGGGAGGGAAACTTACACCGAATGTAGGAGGGAAAAGAGGTGAGGGTAAAAAGGCCTGGAAACTAGGGAAAGGAGCAGGTCACCTCCCAGAGAAACCCTAATCAAAGTCCTGACTGACTGCAAGTATGAACTGACCCCAGAGGTAATTAAGTTCATACACAGGAACATAAAGTCCTAACTCTTCCTGTAGGACCTTGAAACTAATGGCAGGACAAGAGACAACCTGTTCCGCCAAAAACAGGAGTCTCCCTCAGGCCTAAGCACAAATGACAGGGAAAAGGACTACACAAGAAAACCCAAGCAATAAACTAAAGGGGAAGAAGACATTTAACTTCAAATGGTTATAGAAGCACAGGAACTCCGCCGAGATCCAAACACCATCACCAGCTATAAACAGCACAGCATGGTGGGAGAAGCTACAATAAATAGGGTTAAATGACCACATAAGCAACATCTTAGGCAAGGAGTGTGGCCATTACCAGAAACAACACAGACACAAATTAATCCACAAGGAACCTGTCAGATCAAACCATGTGTTGCCATCTCACTGATCCCCTGGCACCTGTCACGGGCAAATCCATGACAGTAACTGGCTCAGTGATAGAAAACAGAGGGTGGTTATTACGGTACACACTCAAATTGGGTCACATGGTATACATGGTACAGAGATCTCTCCCATAAATTATTTATTTCCAGGACTGTGACTGTGATGAGGGGACATCCTCTGCATCTGAAGAAAGAAGGTTTGTACACAAACAGAAGTGGATTCTTTAGGATAAGAGCAGTGAGACTATGGAACTCTCTACCTGAGGAGGTGGTGATGGTAAGTTCACTAAAAGAGTTCAAGAGGGGCCTGGATGTATTCCTGGAGTGTAATAATATAGTTATTGATTTCTGAAGAGGTCGTTGTTCCAGGAGTTATTCTGACTGCCTGATTTCCCCCCCCCCCCCCCCCCCCAGAATGAACTTCTACCACACAGTTTTTTTTTGTTTTTTTTTGCCTTCACCTGGATCTACTTGCAGGATATCAGGCTGAACTGGATAGACAGATGTCTTTATTCAGACTTGCACACTATGGGCATCATTTACTAACAGATATACACCAGTTTTCTGTCGCAGGTTGTGGTGCAAAGTTTATTTGCGCTGCAATCTGTGAATTTTCCCTGCTCATGCCTTGTCTAAAAAAAGGGGGGTGTGGGCAGAACCTGTTTAGGTGTAGAAAATGGTCTAAATTCAAGCCAGCGAGAAAGCTGGCTTAGGCCTCTTTCACACTACAGTATGTTGCATTCAGTGTTTTGCGTTCCGTTTTTCACGGATCCGTTGTTCCGTTTTTTGCTTCCGTTGTGGTTCCGTTTCCGTTCCGTTGTTCCGTTCCGTTTTTCCGTATGGCAAATACAGTATACAGTAATTTCATATTAAAAATTGGGCTGGGCATAACATTTTCAATTGATGGTTCCGCAAAAAACGGAACGGATACGGAAGACATACGGATGCATTTCCGTATGTGTTCCGTTTTTTTTGCGGCCCCATTGACTTGAATGGAGCCACGGACTGTGATTTGCGGCCAAATATAGGACATGTTCTATCTTTTCAACGGAACGGAAAAACGGAAATACGGAAACGGAATGCATACGGAACACATTCCGTTTTTTTGCGGAACCATTGAAATGAATGGTTCCGTATACGGACCGTATACGGAACGCAAAAAACGGACCGTATACGGAACGCAAAAAACTGTAGTGTGAAAGAGGCCTTACAGTTAGACCAGCAGTGGCTGCACAAGTTATGTACAGGCTGGCTTCTCTTCAGAACTTCGGTGGATCCACCGCTAGTTCAGGGGGTATTAAGACCAGCTTCTAAAATGACGGTCTTAATAAATGACCCCTTATGTTACTAAATCTGGAGCAGTGTTTACAATACTTCAAATTTATAATGGTTCATGTACCAGAATTGTAAATGTGTCTAATATAAAGACTGTGATTTTTATTCTTAAGCAGTTCATTGTACAACACTATTAGTAAATCTACCCAATATGTTGAATTGACTATCACTGCTTAAAGCTCTTCTATATTAAATACTAGCAATATGACCCGGCTTCACATGGGTATATTTCCACTATTTCATTTAATGTTTGTGTGTGAGGTAAAATGATATCCACTGTGTTCCCCATAACAGTGACCTCTACAGCACCACTCCCCCTTAATATTGACCTCCACTGCAGTCTGCCCCTTTAACAGTGCCCCAACCTGTTAACTATGACTTTCACACTGGCCAGTCCTCTTAACACGACCCTTCACAGCACCCTGTCTCTTAACATTGATCTCCACAGCAGCCCGCCCCCTTAACTTTGACCTTCACAGCAGCCCGCCCACTTAACAGCTACTTTGACAGAGGCCCACCCCTTTAACAATAACATCCACAGCACCACACCCCCTTAACAGTGACCCCCAAAGTAAGCCGCCACCTTAACAGTAACAGTAACCTCCACAGTGGCCCGCCCCCCAGTAACAGTGATCCCCAAAGTGCCCTGCACAGCAGACCGCCCCCTTAATGTTGACCTGCGCAGGACTACTCCCCTTTAAGAGTGTCCCACCACTGTGCCAGTCACCTTAATTAAGACATCCACAGCATTCTGTCCCATTAATATAAGACTTCCACAGTGATCTGTGTAATTGTGTGTCAAAACGACCTGCTAGTTTCTATTGGATAATAAGGGTTATGTTACTGTGTGAATGGCAGTTAAAATGTGAACAAAGCTGCTAGCTTCCATTGGCTAATATATTTTTGGGGGAATATCTCAGGAACTCTAGGTCCTAGACAGCGACAGAGACCCGGTCTAAAAACTTTGACCTTGCATAAAGAACAGACAGACAACAAACAGACAGACAGAAATATATTTTTATATATATAAGATTAATGTAGCTCTTGAGATAAAGTTCACATACAGTATGTCCATGTTAAAGCATATTTATTAAAGACAGAGACACGTGTAATTCAGAATTCCCTAATTTCCTTAGTGTAGCATTGGCAGGGGATATTTATGTTTTTCAGTAAAAGATAGGTATTGACTTAATCTCCTTCCTATAATATGCTATAACATGGTTACCAGCAAAGGAAATGATGGAGGCTATAATTAAACAAAAAGGAACTCTTCTATATTCAAAATAGTTGTTTCCAGCACAGGGCAATGAAGGCTAAATTTAATCTGAAACTGAATTTATGTGTAAAAATAAAAATATAAAAGAATATATAAAATTAAAATATTTAGAATGATGTTCGGTCATAGAGCACTGCTTCTTTCCTATCAGAATTCCTATTAGGAAAACCTCTGGTGACAGAGAGAAAAAGCGCCAACCTAACCCACTGGATTCTGATGTAAAATATTGCATGGCCATGCGATAAAGAACACTTCCGATCATAAATACCGTTCCGGAATATAGCTACGGCTGCCACTTCTAAGGTATTACTCCTGCCTGTCTCATCCCGCGATACAGTGACGTCATCTACCCGAGACTTACGACGGGAGACGCCGAGACGGCCGGCATTGCTTGCTTCTCGTGGAGGGACGCGCCAGCGGGTGACAGCACTTGGAATCAGGTAGGAACCTGAACTGTTTGCCCAGCAGACAGTGGCTTAATAATACTACTATTCTGGGTGGTATATCAAGCAATTCTGGAAAGACTATTTCCTGCTATGACACCTATATATATGAGGAGATTTAACACCAATTAAAGATATAGACTTTCTTTGGGACAAATCAATCCTGATTGTGGCTTATATTGACACCCCAGTGGCTTATTCACTATTAGCCTCCCAGGTGTAGAATCACAAGGATTTTTATTATTTTATGTATTTTATGTGCTGGTACCTACTAGTTTTATTGTATTTGAATGTTCATATGTAAATGATGATTGGACAATTGGTCCTATTAAACTAATATATCCTTGTACCTTATGGTCCAGATGGTGTGAGTGCTCACTCCTTTCTTTTTTCCAATTACAGTTTTTCTTTGGGTTCAGGCACCCAAGTTGTGAGCTAGCAGCACCCGCTCATAGCCACCAGGTGTGAGCCAACCACCTATCTATATTAAATTTTCTGTATAGTTCGGGTTCGTACCGAATTTTGGGGTGTCCGTGACACGGACCCGAACCCGAACATTTTCGTAAAAGTCCGGGTTCGGGTTCGGTGTTCGTCGCTTTCTTGGCGCTTTTTGAAAGGCTGCAAAGCAGCCAATCAACAAGCGTCATACTACTTGCCCCAAGAGGCCGTCACAGCCATGTCTACTATTGGCATGGCTGTTATTGGCCAGTGCAGCATGTGACCCAGCCTCTATTTAAGCTGTAGTCACGTAGCGCCGCACGTCACTCCTCCAAAAGACTTCATTCAGTGATCGATCTGCAGCTGTGGATCATTGAACTGCTGCTATTCAATTGCTCACTGTTTTTAGGCTGCCCAGAGCGTTTTTCATTCACTTTTTTCTGAGGTGATCGGCAGCCATCTTGTGTCTTGTGGTGCGCCAGCACAAGCTGCCACCAAGTACACTTAACCCTCAATAGTGTGGTTATTTTTTGGCTATATACTACATCAGGGGCAAGCTGAGCCTGTCACCAAGTGCATTTAACCCTCAATAGTGTGGTTGGTTTTTGGCTATATCCTACATCAGTGTCAAGCTGTCACACCAAGTGCATTTAACCATCAATAGTGTGGTTATTTTTTGGCAATATACTACATCAGGGGCAAGCTGAGCCTGTCATCAAGTGCATTTAACCCTCAATAGTGTGGTTGTTTTTTGGCTATATCCTACATCAGGGTCAAGCTGTCACACCAAGTGCATTTAACCATCAATAGTGGGGTTATTTTTAGGCCATATACTACATCAGGGGCAAACTGAGCCTGTCACCAAGTGCATTTAACCCTCAACAGTTTGGTTGTTTTTTGGCTATATCCTAAATCAGGGTCAATCTGTCACACCAAGTGCATTTAACCATCAATAGTGTGGTTATTTTTTGGCCATATACTACATCAGGGGCAAGCTGAGCCTGTCACCAAGTGCATTTAACCCTCAATAGTGTGGTTGTTTTTTGGCTATATCCTACATCAGGGTCAAGCTGTCACACCAAGTGCATTTAACCATCAATAGTGTGGTTATTTTTTGGCCATATACTACATCAGGGGCAAGCTGAGCCTGTCACCAAGTGCATTTAACCCTCAATAGTGTGGTTGTTTTTTGGCTATATCCTACATCAGGGTCAAGCTGTCACACCAAGTGCATTTAACCATCAATAGTGTGGTTATTTTTTGGCTATATCCTACATCAGGGGCTTGGCTGTGCTTGCTATTTTATTGAGGGGTTAAATACAATTGCCAAAATAGCAGTACCCTAAATCTGGTGTTTCAGCTGTGGCCAGCCAATTGTAATAATATCTGCTGTCTGGCAAAGGATATATTTTTGTTCAGGGTTGAAATACAATTCCCAACTTAGCAATTTCCTAAATTAGTGGTTACTGCTGTATCAGGCCTACTTTAAATCTATCCCTAAAAGGGTATATTAGATTCAAGGTGCTGATAGGGTCATTCTCAAAAACGTCACACAAACGCTACTGTGCATATTCAAGTCTAATTCTGTCCGTAAACGTATACCTGTCACCCAGCGCCTAAATAATAGGCCTCAAATTTATAGTCAGCTAAATCTGTGGTTATTGCTGTGGCTGGGCAAGTTATTTAGTGTCCGTCAAAGCACGGTTTTTGTTCTGGGTTGAAATACAATTCCCAATTTAGCAATTCTCTAAATTAGTGGTTACTGCTGTATCAGGCCTACTTTAAATCTATCCCTAAAAGGGTATATTAGATTCAAGGTGCTGATAGGGTCATTCTCAAAAACGTCACACACACGATACTGTGCATATCCCAGTCTAATTCTGTCCGTAAACGTATACCTGTCACCCAGTGCCTAAATAATAGGCCTCAAATTTATATTCAGCTAAATCTGTGGTTACTGCTGTGCCTGTATTAGTGTAATATGGTACATAAATAGATAGCCAGATAGTGTTAGGTGTCTGTAAAAAAAGGCCTGAATTTGAATACAATACATTGGGCCAAATAATATTTTTGTTGTTGTGGTGAACGATAACAATGAGGAAATCATCTAGTAAAGGACGCGGAAGCGGACATGGTTGTGGTGGTGTTAGTGGACCCTCTGGTGCTGGGAGAGGGCGTGGCCCTTCTGCCACATCCACACGTCCTAGTGTACCAACTACCTCAGGTCCCAGTAGCCGCCAGAATTTGCAGCGATATTAGGCGGGGCCCAATGCCGTTCTAAGGATGGTAAGGCCTGAGCAGGTACAGGCATTAGTCAATTGGGTGGCCGACAGTGGATCCAGCACGTTCACATTATCTCCCACCCAGTCTTCTGCAGAAAGCGCACAGATGGCGCCTGAAAACCAACCCCATCAGTCTGTCACATCACCCCCATGCATACCAGGGAAACTGTCTGAGCCTCAAGTTATGCAGCAGTCTCTTATGCTGTTTGAAGACTCTGCTGGCAGGGTTTCCCAAGGGCATCCACCTAGCCCTTCCCCAGCGGTGGAAGACATAGAATGCACTGACTCCCAACCACTTATGTTTCCTGATGATGAGGACATGGGAATACCACCTCAGCACGTCTCTGATGATGACGAAATACAGGTGCCAACTGCTGCGTCTTTCTGCAGTGTGCAGACTGAACAGGAGGTCAGGGATCAAGACTGGGTGGAAGACGATGCAGGGGACGATGAGGTCCTAGACCCCACATGGAATGAAGGTCGTGCCACTGACTTTCACAGTTCGGAGGAAGAGGCAGTGGTGAGACCGAGCCAACAGCGTAGCAAAAGAGGGAGCAGTGGGCAAAAGCAGAAAACCCGCCGCCAAGAGACTCCGCCTGCTACTGACCGCCGCCATCTGGGACCGAGCACCCCAAAGGCAGCTTCAAGGAGTTCCCTGGCGTGGCACTTCTTCAAACAATGTGCTGACGACAAGACCCGAGTGGTTTGCACGCTGTGCTATCAGAGCCTGAAGCGAGGCATTAACGTTCTGAACCTTAGCACAACCTGCATGACCAGGCACCTGCATGCAAAGCATGAACTGCAGTGGAGTAAACACCTTAAAAACAAGGAAGTCACTCAGGCTCCCCCTGCTACCCCTTCTGCTACTGCCGCCTCGGCCTCTTCTGCTGCTGCCGCCTCAGCCTCTTCCTCCGCCTCTGGAGAAAAGTTGGCACCTACTGCCCAGCAAACAGGGGATGTACCACCAACACCACCACCTCCGTCACCAAGCATCTCAACCATGTCACACGGCAGCGTTCAGCTCTACATCTCACAAACATTAGAGAGAAAGCGTAAATTCCCACCTAGCCACCCTCGATCCCTGGCCCTGAACGCCAGCATTTCTAAACTACTGGCCTATGAAATGCTGACATTTAGGCTGGTGGACACAGACAGCTTCAAACAGCTCATGTCGCTTGCTGTCCCACAGTATGTTGTTCCCAGCCGACACTACTTCTCCAAGAGAGCCGTGCCTTCCCTGCACAACCAAGTATCCGATAAAATCAAGTGTGCACTGCGCAACGCCATCTGTGGCAAGGTCCACCTAACCACAGATACGTGGACCAGTAAGCACGGCCAGGGACGCTATATCTCCCTAACTGCACACTGGGTAAATGTAGTGGCGGCTGGGCCCCAGGCGGAGAGCTGTTGGGCGCACGTCCTTCCGCCGCCAAGGATCGCAGGGCAACATTCTTTGCCTCCTGTTGCCTCCTCCTCCTACTCGGCTTCCTCCTCCGCTTCATCCACCTGCTCATCCAGTCAGCCACACACCTTCACCACCAACTTCAGCACAGCACGGGGTAAACGTCAGCAGGCCATTCTGAAACTCATATGTTTGGGGGACAGGCCCCACACCGCACAGGAGTTGTGGTGGGGAATAGAACAACAGACCAACGAGTGGTTGCTGCCGGTGAGCCTCAAGCCCGGCCTGGTGGTGTGCGATAATGGGCAAAATCTTGTTGCAGCTCTGGGACTAGCCGGTTTGACGCACATCCCTTGCTTGGCGCATGTGCTGAATTTGGTGGTGCAGAAGTTCATTCACAACTACCCCGACATTTTAGAGCTGCTGCATAAAGTGCGGGCCGTCTGTTCGCACTTCCGGCGTTCACATCCTGCCGCTGCTCGCCTCTCTGCGCTACAGCGTAACTTCGGCCTTCCCGCTCACCGCCTCATATGCGACGTGCCCACCAGGTTGAACTCCACATTGCACATTCTGGACAGACTGTGCGAGCAGCAGCAGGCCATAGTGGAGTTTCAGCTGCAGCACGCACGGGTCAGTCACACTGCGGAACAGCACCACTTCACCACCAATGACTGGGCCTACATGGGGGACCTGTGTGCCCTGTTGTGCTGTTTCGAGTACTCCACCAACATGGCCAGTGGCGATGACGCCGTTATCAGCGTTACAATACCACTTCTATGTCTCCTTGAGAAAACACTTAGGGCGATGATGGAAGTAGAGGTTGCCCATGAGTAGGAGGAGGAGGAGGAGGAAGAGGGGTCATTTTTAGCACTTTCAGGTCAGTCTCTTAGAAGTGACTCAGAGGGAGGTTTTTTGCAACAGCAGAGGCCAGGTACAAATGTGGTCAGCCAGGGCCCACTACTGGAGGACGAGGAGGACGAGGATGAGGAGGAGGTGGAGGAGGATAAGGATGAAGCATGGTCACAGCGGGTTGGCACCCAACGCAGCTCGGGGGGAAACGCAGGACGAAGACGATACGCCTCCCACAGAGGACAGCATGTCCTTACCTCTGGGCAGCCTGGCACACATGAGCGACTACATGCTGCAGTGCCTGCGCAACGACAGCAGAGTTGCCCACACTTTAACGTGTGCGGACTACTGGGTTGCCACCCTGCTGGATCCACGGTACAAAGACAATGTGCCCACCTTACTTCCTGCACTGGAGCGTGATAGGAAGATGCGCGAGTACAAGCGCATGTTGGTAGACTCGCTACTGAGAGCATTCCCAAATGTCACAGGGGAACAAGTGGAAGCCCAAGGCCAAGGCAGAGGAGGAGCAAGAGGTCGCCAAGGCAGCTGTGTCACGGCCAGCTCCTCTGGGGGCAGAGTTAGCATGGCAGAGATGTGGAAAAGTTTTGTCAACACGCCACAGCTAACTGCACCACCACCTGATACGCAACGTGTTAGCAGGAGGCAACATTTCACTAACATGGTGGAACAGTATGTGTGCACACCTCTCCACGTACTGACTGATTGTTCGGCCCCATTCAACTTCTGGGTCTCTAAATTGTCCACGTGGCCAGAGCTAGCCTTTTATGCCTTGGAGGTGCTGGCCTGCCCGGCGGCTAGCATTTTGTCTGAACTTGTATTCAGCAAGGCAGGGGGCGTCATTACAGACAAACGCAGCCGCCTGTCTACAGCCAATGTGGACAAGCTGACGTTCATAAAAATGAACCAGGCATGGATCCCACAGGACCTGTCCATCCCTTGTGCAGATTAGACATTAACTACCTCCCCTTAACCATATATTATTGTACTCCAGGGCACTTCCTCATTCAATCCTATTTTTATTTTCTCTTTACCATTATATTACCGGGCAACCCAAAGTTGAAAGAACCTCTCCTCTGTCTGGGTGCCGGGGCCTAAATATATGACAATGGACTGTTCCAATGTTGGGTTACGTGAAGCATGATTCTCTGCTATGACATGAAGACTGATTCTCTGTTGACATGAAGCCAGATTCTCTGTTACGGGACTTCTCTCCTCTGCCTGGGGGCCTGGGCCTAAATATCTGACAATGGACTGTTCCAATGTTGGGTGACGTGATGCATGATTCTCTGCTATGAAATAAAGACTGATTCTCTGCTGACATGAAGCTAGATTCTCTGTTACGGGACCTCTCTCCTCTGCCTGGGTGCCTGGGCCTAAATATCTGACATTGGACTGTTCCAGTGTTGGGTGACGTGAAGCATGATTTTCTGCTATGACATGAAGACTGATTCCCTGCTGACATGAAGCCAGATTCTCTGTTACGGGACCTCTCTCCTCTGCCTGGGTGCCGGGGACTAAATTTATGACAATGGACTGTTACAGTGGTGGGTGACGTGAAGCATGATTCTCTGCTATGATATGAAGACTGATTCTCTGCTGACATGAAGCCAGATTCTCTGTTACGGGACCTCTCTCCTCTGCCTGAGTGCCTGGGCCTAAATATCTGACATTGGACTGTTCCAGTGTTGGGTGACGTGAAGCCAGAGTCTCTGCTATGATATGAAGACTGATTCTCTGCTGACATGAAGCCAGATTCTCTGTTACAGGACCTCTCTCCTCTGCCTGGGTGCCTGGGCCTAAATATCTGACAATGGACTGTTCCAGTGTTGGGTGACGTGAAGCATGATTCTCTGCTATGATATGAAGACTGATTCTCTGCTGACATGAAGCCAGATTCTCTGTTACGGGACCTCTCTCCTCTGCCTGGGGGCCTGGGCCTAAATATCTGACAATGGGCTGTTCCAGTGTTGGGTGACGTGAAGCATGATTCTCTGCTATGACATGAAGACTGATTCTCTGTTGACATGAAGCCAGATTCTCTGTTACGGGACCTCTCTCCTCTGCCTGAGTGCCTGGGCCTAAATTTATGATACTGGACTGTTACAGTGGTGGGTGACGTGAAGCATGATTCTCTGCTATGATATGAAGACTGATTCTCTGCATTCTCTGCTGACATGAAGCCAGATTCTCTGTTACGGGACCTCTCTCCTCTACCTAGGTGCCGGGGCCTAAATTTATGACAATGGACTGTTACAGTGGTGGGTGACGTGAAGCCAGATTCTCTGCTATGACATGAAGACTGATTCTATGCTGACATTAAGCCAGATTCTCTGTTACGGGACCTCTCTCCTCTGCCTGGGCCTAAATATCTGACAATGAACTGTTCCAGTGTTGGGTGACGTGATGCATGATTCTCTGCTATGAAATAAAGACTGATTCTCTGCTGACATGAAGCCAAATTCTCTGTTACGGGACCTCTCTCCTCTGCCTGGGTGCCTGGGCCTAAATATCTGACAATGGACTGTACCAGTGGTGGGTGACGTGAAGCCAGATTCTCTGCTATGATATGAAGACTGATTCTCTGCTGACATGAAGCCAGATTCTCTGTTACGGGACCTCTCTCCTCTGCCTGGGCCTAAATATCTGACAATGGACTGTTCCAGTGTTGGGTGACATGAAGCATGATTCTCTGCTATGACATGAAGAGTGATTCTCTGCTGACATGAAGCCAGATTCTCTATTACGGGACTTCTCTCCTCTGCCTGGGTGCCGGGCCTAAATTTATGACAATGGACTGTTACAGTGGTGGGTGACGTGAAGCATGATTCTCTGCTATGACATGAAGACTGATTCTCTGCTGACATGAAGCCAGATTCTCTGTTACGGGACCTCTCTCCTCTGCCTGGGTGCCTGGGCCTAAATATCTGACAATGTACTGTTCCAGTGTTGGGTGACGTGAAGCATGATTCTCTGCTATGACATGAAGAGTGATTCTCTGCTGACATGAAGCCAGATTCTCTATTACGGGACTTCTCTCCTCTGCCTGGGTGCCGGGCTTAAATTTATGACAATGGACTGTTACAGTGGTGGGTGACGTGAAGCATGATTCTCTGCTATGACATAAAGACTGATTCTCTGCTGACATGAAGCCAGATTCTCTGTTACGGGACCTCTCTCCTCTGCCTGGGTGCCTGGGCCTAAATATCTGACAATGGACTGTTCCAGTGTTGGGTGACGTGAAGCATGATTCTCTGCTATGATATGAAGACTGATTCTCTGTTGACATGAAGCCAGATTCTCTGTTACAGGACCTCTCTCCTCTGCCTGGGTGCCTGGGCCTAAATATCTGACAATGGACTGTTCCAGTGTTGGGTGACGTGAAGCATGATTCTCTGCTATGATATGAAGACTGATTCTCTGCTGACATGAAGCCAGATTCTCTGTTACGGGACCTCTCTCCTCTGCCTGGGTGCCGGGGCCTAAATTTATAACAATGGACTGTTACAGTGGTGGGTGACGTGAAGCCAGATTCTCTGCTGACATGAAGCCAGATTCTCTGTTACGGGACCTCTCTCCTCTGCCTGGGTGCCTGGGCCTAAATATCTGACAATGGACTGTTCCAGTGTTGGGTGACGTGAAGCATGATTCTCTGCTATGATATGAAGACTGATTCTCTGCTGACATGAAGCCAGAAGCCAGATTCTCTGTTACGGGACCTCTCTCCTCTGCCTGGGCCTAAATATCTGACAATGGACTGTTCCAGTGTTAGGTGACGTGAAGCATGATTCTCTGCTATGACATGAATAGTGATTCTCTGCTGACATGAAGCCAGATTCTCTATTACGAGACTTCTCTCCTCTGCCTGGGTGCCGGGCCTAAATTTATGACAATGGACTGTTACAGTGGTGGGTGACGTGATGCATGATTCTCTGCTATGACATGAAGACTGATTCTCTGCTGACATGAAGCCAGATTCTCTGTTACGGGACCTCTCTCCTCTGCCTGGGTGCCTGGGCCTAAATATCTGACAATGGACTGTTCCAGTGTTGGGTGACTTGAAGCATGATTCTCTGCTATGATATGAAGACTGATTCTCTGCTGACATGAAGCCAGATTCTCTGTTACAGGACCTCTCTCCTCTGCCTGGGTGCCTGGGCCTAAATATCTGACAATGGACTGTTCCAGTGTTGGGTGACGTGAAGCATGTTTCTCTGCTATGATATGAAGACTGATTCTCTGCTGACATGAAGCCAGATTCTCTGTTACGGGACCTCTCTCCTCTGCCTGGGTGCCGGGGCCTAAATTTATGACAATGGACTGTTACAGTGGTGGGTGATGTGAAGCCAGATTCTCTGCTATGATATGAAGACTGATTCTCTGCTGACATGAAGCCAGATTCTCTGTTACGGGACCTCTCTCCTCTGCCTGAGTGCCGGGGCCTAAATTTATGACAATGGACTGTTACAGTGGTGGGTGACGTGAAGCATGATTCTCTGCTATGATATGAAGACTGATTCTGTGCTGACATGAAGCCAGATTCTCTGTTACGGGACCTCTCTCCTCTGCCTGGGTGCCTGGGCCTAAATATCTGACAATGGACTGTTCCAGTGTTGGGTGACGTGAAGCATGATTCTCTGCTATGATATGAAGACTGATTCTCTGCTGACATGAAGCCAGAAGCCAGATTCTCTGTTACGGGACCTCTCTCCTTTGCCTGGGTGCCGGGGACTAAATTTATGACAATGGACTGTTACAGTGGTGGGTGACGTGAAGCATGATTCTCTGCTATGACATGAAGACTGATTCTCTGTTACGGGACCTCTCTCCTCTGCCTGGGTGCCTGGGCCTAAATATCTGACAATGGACTGTTCCAGTGTTGGGTGACGTGAAGCATGATTCTCTGCTATGTCATGAAGACTGATTCTTTGCTGACATGAAGCCAGATTCTCTGTTACGGGACCTCTCTCCTCTGCCTGGGTGAAGGGGCCTAAATTTATGACAATGGACTGTTACAGTGGTGGGTGACGTGAAGCATGATTCTCTGCTTTGATATGAAGACTGATTCTCTGCTGACATGAAGCCAGATTCTCTGTTACGGGACCTCTCTCCTCTGCCTGGGTGCCTGGGCCTAAATATCTGACAATGGACTGTTCCAGTGTTGGGTGACGTGAAGCATGATTCTCTGCTGACATGAAGCCAGATTCTCTGTTACGGGACCTCTCTCCTCTGCCTGGGTGAAGGGGCCTAAATATCTGACAATGGACTGTTCCAGTGTTGGGTGACCTGAAGCATGATTCTCTGCTATGACATGAAGACTGATTCTCTGCTGACATGAAGCCAGATTTTCTCTTATGGGACATCTCTCCTCTGCCTGGGTGCCGGGGCCTAAATATATGACAATGGACTGTTACAGTGGTGGGTGACGTTAAGCCAGATTCTCTGCTATGGGACCTCTCTCCAATTGATATTGGTTAATTTTTATTTATTTTATTTTTATTATTATTCATTTCCCTATCCACATTTGTTTTTAGGGGATTTACCTACATGTTGCTGCCTTTTGCAGCCCTCTAGCCCTTTCCTGGGCTGTTTTACAGCCTTTTTAGTGCCGATAAGTTTGGTTCCCCATTGACTTCAATGGGGTTCTCGTTCGGGACGAAGTTCGGGTCGGGTTCGGATCCCGAACCCAAACATTTCCGGGAAGTTCGGCCGAACTTCTCGAACCCGAACATCCAGGTGTTCGCTCAACTCTAATTGAGACCCCTGGGTTTAAGGGAATTAAGTACATAGATCCATTACCTCCTCGTCTTGGCATAGGTACATGGTGAATTATACAACATCTGAGGTCCCTTTCAGTGTGCTTCGATTCAAAAAAGTGTTTTGAGACCGGCAGGTCAGAGCGTATTTTCCTAATTGATAATCTATGGTTGTTGAAACGTGTTTTTAAATCCGTAGAAGTTTCTCCCACGTACAGTAGTTTACATGGGCAGATAAGGACATACACAACATAACTTGAATTGCAAGTTAAGTGACAATGTATTGGATATTGTGTCCCTGTGTGGGGATGTAGAAAGAATTTCCCTTTCACTAGGTAACGACAGTTTGCACAACTAAGGCATGGGAAACAACCAAGTCCGGCTGAAGCAAATGTAGTTTGTTTCAATATTTTACTTGGACCAACATCAGCTCTTACAAGTTGGTCACGCAAACTTATGACATCATTGGTGGTGATTGAAATGTAATAACTGATTTATGACAACCCTTTAGTATGTTCCAATGTCTTTTAATGATTTTGGAAATATCTATACTATGTTCTTTGTGTATGTGAAGATAAATGGAATTCTCTTTGTATTAATGCGTGTCTGTTTTTTAGAGATTATTGCATGTTGTCTATCTTGAATTCTATCCCTTTGTTGCTTCAAGAGTCTAAACGGATAACCTTGCTCCAGATATGTGTCCACCATCACATTCAAAGTGCTGTCAAGCACCTCAGGATCTGAAGTGATCTGTTGTGCCCTAATAAATTGTGAGTAGGGTAGGGATTTGATCATAGACCTCGGGTGATTACTATTGTAATCCAAAAGAGAGTTTCTATTAGTTGGTCCAAGTAAAATATTGAAACAAACTACATTGGCTTCAGCCGGACTTGGTTGTTCCCCATGCCTTAGTTGCGTAAACTGTTGTTACATAGTGAAAGTGAAATTCTTTCTACATCCCCACACAGGGACACAATATCCAATACGTTTTCATTTAACTTGCAATTTAAGTTATGGTGTGTATGTCCTTACCTGCCCATGTAAACTACTGTACATGGGAGAAACTTTGACGGATTTAAAAACATGCCCCACATCACCCATATACTAAAAGATTTTTCTTTCTCTCTTTTTCTTGTTTAGGTATGCTGATGGATGACTGACATGAAGAGATCTGGGTGACACACTGGTCTGATGTCCTTGCGACCTCTGAATATATATGTTTCAACATACTGCATGTCCCCGGATTGCGTAAATATAATATGAATGGATCTCCTTGGTATGTCTCTCTATGGAATGCTGCATGGTTTGGAGCAGAGCCCTCTTGGGGTTTGTAAGGATCCACGTGGTGAGCGTGGTGACGTGATCATTGGCCCTTCTATATTAATTCATCAAGACCTTTGATGACGTTACTGTGTTTACGGTGAGCGCAGTGACGTCATCCCAGGTCCTTTTGCAGGTCCTGCAGAAAGAAGAGGATACCGGCTGCGTGATCAAGTGGATGAGGTGAGTTTTTTTTATTATTTTAAATCCCTCAATGGCCATTTTATTTTGCATTCTGTCTTAAGAATGCTATTATTTTCCGTTATAACCATGTTATAATGGAAAATAATAAAAATCACCCGAACACAGAATCCGAACTACAGTGAAAAAGTCTGGGTTCAGGTCTGGGTATCCGAACTCCCAAAGTTTGGTACGAATCCAAATTTTGCAGTTTGGGTTCGCTCAACCCTAGTTCCGATTGGTGTCTTAGTTGTTGCAGCTCAGGCCTCTTCAAGTGAATTGGGCTGGGCTGAAATACAAAGCAAAGCTGCTATACAATGTTCAGTGCTGTGCCTGGTGAGCTGTGAGGAGGGAACATTGTGGCCTCTTCAAACAGCTGAACATCTGGTTTGCCGGGATTAAAACCCCAACCGATAATAGCCCATCAATATCAAAATCTCCAACAACCCCTTTAAAAATCTAAATTAAAAATCAATTTTACATTTCCATTAAAAAAAATATATAATTGGCACTAAAAAATGCTATGTGTTAACCAGGGACACATACTGTACTGTTCTTGCATGGAGGGAAGAAGTTTCACAGATTGACTTGTTAGAATGGTGGCATCCAATCCAGGACCACACTGGAATTCTGTGAGCTCTTTAAAATGACCTATTGTTTTACAAATGTTTGTAACGCAGACTGCATGGCTAGATGCAAAATTGTATATATCTGTGGCAATAAGAGAAGGACCCACCTGAAATCAATGATTAAAGGGAACCTGTCATCAAATTTATGCTGTCCGTACTAACGGTAGCAAAAAGTAGAGAGAGGTGAGTTGATTTCAGCGGTCTGTCATTAAAAAGTTAAAAGTAACTGGTTGCCGAGAACCAACATCCCAATTATTGCAGACTGGGCCTGGAAAAGAGTCACGGCCACCTGAGAGAAGTCCTGGTTATTCATGAATTCCTGCTCTCCCTGCCCACCTGCTGATGATCTTCTACCTAGTTTTCTCCCTTTCTCTCTAAGAGAGAACTGCCAATCATCATCAGGTGGGCAGGGAGAGCAGGAGATTATGAATAACCATGACTCTTCTCAGGTAGATTGGACTCTTTTCAAGGCCTGTGCTGCAATGATTGTGATGTTGGTTCTCGGCAACCACTTACTTTTAGCTCATGAGTGACACTGCTGAAATCTGCATTTCTGTCTCTATTTTATGCTGCCCTCAGTGAGGTCCGCATAATGTTGATGACAGGTTCCCTTTAGGACGTGTCCTCATACTTTTGTCCACAGAGTGTATAGGTACATAAATTAGTTACAAGGTGTAAAGCAGCACTATATATATTGCAAACAAGCGGGTGCAGCAATCCATGGACTCAAAGTTCTATATTCAAGCAACATATAAAGGAAAGACCCAATGGACCATTAGCTGTGATGAAGAAAAATGTATGCATCCATCCATACCTCAGTGAGCATTGCTCTGCACCCCAATAGGGTCATGTCAAGTAAAAAATTGCTCCATTAAGGAGCCAAAAACATTACTCACTGAGATATTGGTGCATAAATTCAGTTTTCTTTTATCAGATCTATTGGAGCACTGCATCTTTTTCCCATATGTTGCCTTAGGCTACTTTCACACTAGCGTTCTGCTGTCCGCTCGTGAGCTCCGTTTGAAGGAGCTCACGAGCGGAGCAGAACGCTTCCGTCCAGCCCTGACGCAGTCTGAATGGATGCGAATCCGCTCAGACTGCATCAGTCTGGCGGCGTTCAGCCTCCGCTCCGCTCGCCTCCGCACGGCCAGGCGGACAGCTGAACGCAGCGTTCGGGTGTCCGCCTGGCCGTGCGGATCCGTCCAGACTTACAATGTAAGTCAATGGGAACGGATCCGCTTGAAGATGACACCATATGGCTCAATCTTCAAGCGGATCCGTCCCCCATTGACTTTACATTGAAAGTCTGAACGGATCCGCTCAGGCTACTTTCGCACTTAGAAATTTTTCTAAGTTATTAATGCAGACGGATCCGTACTGAACGGAGCCTCCGTCTGCATTAATATGATCGGATCCGTTCAGAACGGATCCGATCAAGCGCAAGTGTGAAAGTAGCCTTATATGTTTCTATATCCTACTCACAATGCAGCTATACCCAGGACTGTTAAACAAAAAATACATTATTTTAATTTAATGTCATCATATAAAGAGTGACACATCATTTTATAATCTCAATTCCATAGTAAAAAATATTTTATATATGCTCTGCAAAGTCATAGAACCCAAAAACTCAACATATTTTCTTTACAAATAATATTTTCAGAATACCATTAATTTGCCAATTATCTTCATTCCCTTTAAATTGACCCTTTAGGTCTGTTTTTACCCCGTTAAGGTTTTTAAAATTAGCTGTACTGATATAGAGCACTGTAACCTAATGGTATGTTAGCCATGTTTTCACTTGATAATTGCAACTTCTAAGTATCTTTTTAACAAGTTTACAAATTCTGTCTCCAGTTAACACATTAATCTGTATTTCTTCACCCAACCCACATGTAGTTGTAATCATTAGTTTCCAATGCATCAGGAAATAAAGTAATCCAGCATTCTCTGCTGCTTGTACAGACCCAGAGGCATGTAATGTAACAAGGATAACAAGGACAGCGCTTTGACAAGTCTGTGCACCCAGCAGTCCCTAGCAGCTATGTTATTACTTGTGTGTAAACACTATCTTATTAAGTCCCTTAGTCTCAGCTCTAAATAAGGTTTTCTTATTCCCAAAGTGGTGAATCTTCCTTCAGTAAAGTTAGTTGAAGAAGCACAAAAGCAAACTAGAAATACATACACTTGTGTCCAAAGTAAACTATATGGAACTAAGTAGAGAAATGGTATAAGTCTTGTCCACATACTTAATCTGCATTTATATTGTTGGTATGAGTTTAAAGGGGGAACATATGTAGCACCCCAGACCTGGGGGTATGTGCAAATATTGTATTATATTATTTTATATATTGTTATGTTATTCATTGTTAGGCCATGTACATATTCTAGCAGAGGAGGTGTGGTTGGCAAGATTAGGGCTAACCACTCTGTTCTTCCTCTTTTGGTAGGACTGGTCCTACTTCCTGCCAGGAGGGGGAGTTAGATTCCATACTTTTGAACCAAAAGGTGTGCTTTTGGTAGGTTTTGAACTAATGGTGGTCTGTGGATGATGCACTGTTATGGGGATCTGTGGGTGACACACTGTTATGGGGATCTGTGGATGACGCACTGTTATGGGGGATCTGTGGATGACGCACTGTTATGGGGATCTGTGGGTGACACACTGTTATGGGGATCTGTGGATGACGCACTGTTATGGGGGATCTGTGGATGATGCACTGTTATGGGGGATCTGTGGATGACGCACTGTTATGGGGGATCTGTGGATGACGCACTGTTATGGGGATCTGTGGATGACGCACTGTTATGGGGGATCTGTGGATGACGCACTGTTATGGGGGATCTGTGGATGACGCACTGTTATGGGGGATCTGTGGATGACGCACTGTTATAGGGGATCTGTGGATGACGCACTGTTATGGGTGATCTGTGGATGACGCACTGTTATGGGGGATCTGTGGATGACGCACTGTTATGGGGGATCTGTGGATGACGCACCGTTATGGGGGATCTGTGGATGACGCACCGTTATGGGGATCTGTGGATGACGCACCGTTATGGGGATCTGTGGATGACGCACCGTTATGGGGATCTGTGGATGACGCACTGTTATGGGGGATCTGTGGATGACGCACTGTTATGGGGGATCTGTGGATGACGCACTGTTATAGGGGATCTGTGGATGACGCACTGTTATGGGTGATCTGTGGATGACGCACTGTTATGGGGGATCTGTGGATGACGCACTGTTATGGGGGATCTGTGGATGATGCACCGTTATGGGGGATCTGTGGATGACGCACCGTTATGGGGATCTGTGGATGACGCACCGTTATGGGGATCTGTGGATGACGCACTGTAATGGGGGATCTGTGGATGACGCACTGTTATGGGGGATCTGTGGATGACGCACTGTTATGGGGGATCTGTGGATAACGCACTGTTATGGGGGATCTGTGGATGATGCACTGTTATGGGGGATCTGTGGATGATGCACTGTTATGGGGGATCTGTGGATGATGCACTGTTATGGGGGATCTGTGGATGATGCACTGGTATGGGGGATCTGTGGATGACACTGATGGGGGATCTGTGGATGACACTGATGGGGGATCTGTGGATGACACTGATGGGGGATCTGTGGATGACACTGATAGGGGATCTGTGGATGACACTGATGGGGGATCTGTGGATGACACTGATGGGGGATCTGTGGATGACACTGATGGGGGATCTGTGGATGACACTGATGGGGAATCTGTGGATGACACTTATGTCATCCACAGATCCCCATAAGTGTCATCTACAGATCCCCGATCAGATGCATCAGTGTAGAGGGAGGAGGCGGGGACACTCATGGTGTGGCCCGGTGCAGTGACTCTACTCTAATACACCGGGCCCCGCAACTGTTAAATACATTCAATCTGATCTATATCTAATTGTATATGCTCTGTACGGTACTTACTGTAGTACCGTAAGTATAGCATTAAGACGGCACAGACCAGCATCTCCCTCGGTCATGTGCCGCCTGCCCCAGCTCCCCACCACAGTAAGTACCGTACAGAGCATATACAATTAGAAATAGATCAGATTGAATGTATTTAACAGCTGCGGGGCCCGGTGTATTAGAGTAGAGTCACTGCACATGGCCCCGCCATGAGTGTCCCCGCCTCCTCCCTCCACACTGAAACTTCGCTGGCCGCGTTGTGCACCATAGCGGCCAGCAAAGTATTCACTTTATAAGATGCATGGCCATTTCCCCCCCATTTTTGAGGGGGAAAAAGTGTGTCTTATAAAGAGAAAAATACGGTAATACTGCTGGATTTATCACAAGCCATATTATGCACTAAGTAAAGAGACTTTCCACTGCACTAATCCCCAGGGAGCCACGGTCTGAGGTAGTACACCATGACTCACCAGGGCCACTATCACTCCCATTCTCTGAATCAGCTCCTCAGGGGCGTGCTATACATGCAATGAATGAATAATGTATGGCTATAAATGATTTAAACTTGAGGCAATACTGAAAGTGGACAGTGAAAGTACTTTATTCACTGTACCTCACATGAGCATAACTATAGCCAGCCATAGCAGGTTATTTGAGATAAAAATGCGTTCATTTTAGTGGTGAAAAAAATATTGGGACTATATTTGAACCTGCTCTTTCCTTTGCCCTATATATTCAATCACTCACCTGCTCATGTCACCTGAACATCAAAAACCTCTCTAGAATCCACTTTTTTCCCCTGTGGAAACAGCTAAATTGTTGTTGTTGCCTTAAAGGGACACTGACAGGCCCAATAACCATAATTAGCTGTACATATGTATGTACAGGTCTTCTAATGTGCATTTAAAACATATAAGTATCCCCCTGTTCACATTATGAATACTGCAAACTCATGTTTTATAACCTGAACTAATCCCTGTTCTTTCTGCCCAAGGGGCGAGGTTTCAGCTTCTCTGAGCACAAGAGAAGCTGAAACCTCGCCCCTTGGGCAGAAAGAACAGGAATTAGTTCAGGTTATAAAACGTGAGTTTGCAGTATTCATAATGTGAACAGGGGGATACTTATATGTTTTAAATGCACATTAGAAGACCTGTACATACATATGTACAGCTAATTATGGTTATTGGGCCTGTCAGTGTCCCTTTAATCATTCTTGTCTTAATAACTGTTACTCAGTACTAATAATTTTCCTGTCACTAAACTGCCCTCTTTAATCCATCCTGAATGCAACAGCCATGGCTACCTTCGAGGGTGTAGCTATCACCGTACTAGCTGCTATGGGACCTGCACCAGCAGAAGGCCCAGGCCTGGACATCAACCAGGCAGCACAGGTGAAGAAGTTAACTGTCTAATAATTATTTATAAATACTGGGCCTGCCACCCATGGCAGCAAGGGTCCCAGGCCCAGCATACCACAGATTCTGGCTTTGCAGTTCAGCACTACGCTAGACAGAGGAATCTATTGATAATTACAGGAACTAGGCAGTGTTCATGTCAGGCTCCACAGGCCCCTTTCTCCTTCCCTCATCAAACTGCGGCTTGAAATGGAGCTGGAGCTTTGGCTGCAGTCATAGAAGGTCCAGCCCCTGCAGTGAGGAAGAAGTCTTCTGCCTGGATGGTAGCATTGACTACCTATACTCAGAGAGATCTCTGTTGGTGTTTGGCACAGCCATCATTGTGTCTGTGTAAACAAAAAAATGGGGTGCATGACTTGCATCATTATTGAGCGCTTTTCACTGTGATGATAGGTGGGAGATGTGGACTTCAGGCCTCCACGATAAGTAGTGATGAGCTACAAAAGGTATCATCAACCTCTGTGGGAGTTACAAGTGCACAATACAGTCCTGTTTGGTGCAGTGTGTGTTAGGCTGAGGCTACATGGCGATCTTGGGTGTGAGCAAGGATACACTGCAGCAGTAGAGCCATAGAAATGAATGGGGTTGCAGTGTGCCTCTCAAGTTGTTGTGATCTGAACGCCAGAAATGCCAAAAATCTAACCCTAGCAGTTACAGTGGGATGCGAATGTTTGGGCAACCTTGTTAATCGTCATGATTTTCCTGTATAAATCATTGGTTGTTACGATAAAAAATGTCAGTTAAATATATCATATAGAAGACACACACAGTGATATTTGAGAAGTGAAATGAAGTTTATTGGATTTACAGAAAGTGTGCTATAATTGTTTAAACAAAATTAGGCAGGTGCATAAATTTGGGCACCACAAAAAAGAAATGAAAACAATATTTAGTAGATCCTCCTTTTGCAGAAATTAGAGCCTCTAAACACTTCCTGTAGGTTCCAATGAGAGTCTGGATTCTGGTTTAAGGTATTTTGGACCATTCCTCTTTACAAAACATCTTTAGTTCATTCAGGTTTGATGGCTTCCGAGCATGGACAGCTCTCTTTAAGTCACACCACAGATTTTCAATTATATTCAGGTCTGGGGACTGAGATGGCCATTTCAGAACGTTGTACTTGTTCCTCTGCATAAATTCCTTAGTGGATTTTGAGCAGTGTTTAGGGTCGTTGTCTTGTTGAAAGATCCAGCCCCGGCGCAGCTTCAGCTTTGTCACTGATTCCTGGACATTGGTCACCAGAATCCGCTGATACTGAGTGGAATCCATGCGTCCCTCAACTTTGACAAGATTTCCAGTCCCTGCACTGGCCACACAGCCCCACAGCATGATGGAACCACCACCATATTTTATTGTAGGTAGCAGGTGTTTTTCTTGGAATGCTGTGTTCTTTTTCCTCCATGCATAACGCCCTTTGTTATGGCCAAATAACTCAATTTTAGTTTCATCAGTCCACAGCACCTTATTCCAAAATGAAGCTGGCTTGTCCAAATGTGCTTTAGCCCACCTCAAGCGGCACTTTTTGAACTGTGGGTGGAGAAAAGGCTTCCTCTGCATCACTCTCGCATACAGCATCTCCTTGTGTAAAGTGCGCCGAATGATTGAACGATGCACAGTGACTCCATCTGCAGCAAGATGATGTTGTAGGTCTTTGGTGCTGGTCTGTGGGTTGACTCTCACTGTTCTCACCATTCGTTGCTTCTGTCTACCCGAGATTTTTCTTGGTCTGCCACTTCGAGCCTTAACTTGAACTGAGCCTGTGGTCTTCCATTTCCTCAATATGTTCCTAACTGTGGAAACAGACAGCTGAAATCTCTGACACAGCTTTCTGTATCCTTCCCCTAAACCATGAGGGTGAACAATCTTTGTCTTCAGGTCATCTGAGAGTTGTTTTGAGACCCCCATGTTGCTACTCTTCAGAGAACATTAAAAGAGGAGGGAAACTTACAATTGACCCCCTTAAATACTCTTTCTCATAATTGGATTCACCTGTGTATGTAGGTCAGGGGTCACTGAGCTTACCAAGCCAATTTGAGTTCCAATAATTAGTTCTACAGGTTTTGGAATCAATAAAATGACAACGGTGCCCAAATTTATGCACCTGCCTAATTTTGTTTAAACAATTATAGCACACTTTCTGTAAATCCAATAAACTTCATTTCACTTCTCAAATATCACTGTGTGTGTCTCCTATATGATATATTTAACTGCCATTTTTTATCGTAACAACCAACGATTTATACAGGAAAATCATGACGATTAACAAGGTTGCCCAAACTTTCGCATCCCACTGTATTTTATTTTAGTATTAAATGACTGAGTGGGTAGGAGGTTATATGGTGAGCATGAACGATCCTGAATAGCTGCAGTAGTGGGGTTTGCATCAGAGGAGGGCATTTCTGGGATTAACTAGGGTGCCCTATTCAAAACTTTCCACAGGGCCCATCATTTCTATTTAAGGCCCTGATTACCTTTTTGTCCAACCAGTACTCTGATGCCTCCAGCATGTGCCAGTCACTGCAGTGGTTAGAATATAATTTAAACTTCTTAAGGTAGATTTAGACTGCCTGATTTCTGGGCATATTATCGGGACTGACCGTCCCTGTGAACGCTTGTTCCTGAAAATCTTCCCATCTAAATGTGCCGCTGATCACCTGATGAACAAACAAAATGTTCATTCATCGGGTGATCCTGTCATTCAGGCACATTAATCATTGTGTCAGGATTCAAACCCATGACCAGCCATATCACAGGCGGTAGCACTGCTTACTAGGCTACCGTCCTCTCTGTACATTCCTCCCTGAAGCCTATTATTTAACCTCAGTCTTGCCCCTTTCACCCCAGCTTGCTGATTATTGAGCTCCTGAGCCTTGATCAAGCTTCTCCTCATCTGCTGCTCTTGCTACTACTGTAAGTCCACTGCTGACCAGGAATTGACTACCGACTACTCTTCTGCTTGTCCCTACCTACTGAACTGCTACCACCGTTCCCGATCTGGATTGTCTGACCACGCTTACATCCGCCTGCCCTGATCCACCCCCTGCCAACTGACTACACCTCTGCCAGACCTCCTGCACCTACTACCTGCCTGCGGTCCTTGCCACTGGGCTCCTACCTCCAGCCAGCTGTCCTCTGACTCAGGTGAGCCTGTAGGATTGTTACAGAATAATCAGGCACACTATGGAGTCCGCAATGGCTACTCTGCGTAAGCAGGTCACCAAACTTCAAGAATTTGGTACTATGTATCAGGAGAAATTTGCCCAACTCCAAGGTGTAGTCCAAAGCCAACAGAGGGAGATTATTGAACTTCAGAGGCAACTCCTGGACGTCCGCGACGCGGCCGCAGACACCCGCATACCACTCCCATCAAGATTCGGCGGCGACAGACAACAGTAACGGGGGTTTCTAAACCAATGCCGCATCTATTTTCAGATGTACCCGGCCCCCTTCACCACTGAAAAAAAGAAGGTGCTATTCATGGTCAATCTCCTGACAGATGAAGCATTAGCATGGACATCACCATACTTGGAGACTAACAGTCAGCTCCTGGACGGCTTAAACAACTTCATCACCGCCATAAGCCTAGTTTTCGATGACCCCAACCGCTGTGCGACAGCCGAGGCGCGACTACATAGTCTGCGGCAAGGGAGAGCTCCATTGCCGAATACACGACCGAATTTCGCCGTTGGGTCACGGACACTATCTGGAACCCAGCAGCACAGAGGAGCCAATTCCGGCGAGGCCTGTCCGAATTAATAAAAGACAAACTCACCAGAGTTGAGGCCCCAGACAGCCTGGGTGACTTCATTCAGTTATGCATCCGGATAGATCAAAGACTCTCCGAGAGGAAGAAAGAAAGACTCTGGTCCTCGGACCACAGACCCACTTACTCCTTCTCCTCTACCGCCCAGCGCGACCCCCAGTCAGCAACTGAACCTATGCAGGTCGACGCCCTACGTAGATCACTATCCACAGCTGAGAAGGAGAGAGTGGAGAGCCGGGTTATTTTGCCATCAAATGTCCTAATAAGATCTGAAAAACTATTGCCATCACGGACCTAAAGGAGCAACCACAAACTCCAACCCCGCCAGCAGCCCCTGAAAATAACAACACGGCAGTTCAAGAATCCCACTTCATCGTCCCCATCCTCATCGACATTGAGGGGCGACAACTCCCCTGTTCAGCGATGTTAGACTCCGGGGCGGGAGGCAACTTCATGGACCTAACCTTCGACCGCGAAAAGAACATTCCACTGACAATCAAGGCAGCCCCCTTTGACAAGGAAACCGTAGACGAATCCCCACTCTCCTTGGCCACCGAACTACAACTCCTCATAGAACCCGATCACCGTGAAAAGATCCACTTCTCGCTGATTGCCTCCCCGAAGTTCAAGGTGATCTTGGGGATCCCATGGTTGGCCACCCACAACCCCTCGGTAGACTGGGAAAACCGTCCGAGTTCTGCTCGCTAAATTGCTCCCACAAACCCGTCCTTCCACCCGAAGACACCACCATCTCAAAACTATCTGTCAAGGATCTGCTACCCCCTCAATACCACAAGTTCCAAGATGTCTGTGACAAGAAAAACGCAGACAAGCTGCCACCACACCGACCCTATGACTGTCCTATAGAACTGTTGCCCGGGGCCGAAATACCCTTTGGCAGTATCTACCCCCTCTCAGAGCCTGAACTGAAGGCTCTGAAAGAGTACCTGGACGAGGACCTGAGGAAGGGGTTCATCGTTTACCTGGACGACATCTTGATCTTCTCTGAAGATCTCGAGCAGCACTGTGAACACGTCCGCAGGGTACTGCAGAGACTCTGACAGAACTCTCTCTATATCAAGCTAGAGAAATGCGAGTTTGAGCGAACCACCACTCAGTTCCTCAGATATATCATCTCCCCAGTGGGCCTAAGTATGGACCTGGGGAAGGTCCAAGCCGTAATGAACTGGCCCATTCCGAGAAACGAGAAGGAGATACAAAGATTCATTGGCTTCGCCAACTTCTATCGGAAGTTTATCCAGGAACTTCTCCAAGGTCATAGCACCAATCACCCAACTCACCAAGAAGGCAGTCCCCTTCTCCTGGACACCCGAGGCCCAGGAGGCCTTCACTAAGTTGAAACACCTCTTCACTTCTGCTCCAATCCTAATCCACCCGAACTCCGAGCCGCCATATACAGTTGAAGTGGATGCATCAGACTCCGCGGTGGGGGCAGTTCTGTCACAACGAACAGGGGAGAAGATGCTACTACACCCCTGCGCATATTTCTCCTGCCAGATGTCCCCCTCCGAGAAGAACTATGACATCGGGAACAAAGAACTACTGGCGATCAAGGATGCCTTCTCCGAGTGGAGACACCTGCTGGAGGGAGCCACCAACCCCATAATTGTACTAACTGACCACAAGAACCTCGAGTTTATCCGCAGCACTAAGAGACTCTCAGCCAGACAGGCCAGATGGAGCCTATTCTTTTCCCGCTTCAACTTTCTCATCACCTATCGCCCCGGATCAAAAAAACGGCGAGGCTGACGCCCTCTCCATAATGTTTTCTGAGCCCTCACAGAGTAACAAGGGCCAAAACAACATCCTACCCGAGAGAAGGGTCGTAGGGGCCACCTACTCTAAAGAACTCCTGGACACAATCAAAGAAGGATACAAAAATGACCCCTTCCTCGCCCACTCCACAAGGAATTTCAGCCTACATTGGTTTCATGAGGATCTACAACTATATGTACCAGAAATCACACGGCTTTAAGTGCTCAAACTCAACCATGACTCTAAGCTGGCTGGCCATTTGGGCACTAGAAAGACCCAGGAGCTTTTCTCTCGCTCCTTCTGGTGGCCAACATACAAGGAGGACATCAAGAGGTACATCTCATGCACGGTCTGTGCCCGCAATTAGACTCCTTGTTCCTCTCCCGTGGGTCTGTTACAACCCCTCTCGATTCCCTCCTGCCCCTGGGGCTCGATCTCCATGGACTTTGTGGTAGACCTTCCTTTTTCAAAAGGGATGAACACATGCTGGTCGTGGTCGACCGCCTCACAAAGATGGCCCATTTCATCCCCTACAAAGGCCTACCCACCGCCAAACAGACAGCCGATCTTATTCTCAGAGAGGTCTTGAGGCTGCATGGGATCCCGGATAATGTGGTCTCCGACTGAGGCGTACAATTTGCCTCAAAGTTCTGGAAGAACTTCTGCCTAGCGCTCGGGGTTCAAGTGAACCTGTCCTCCGTTTCCACCCTCAGTCAAATAGGCAGATGGAGAGAACTAATCAGACCCTAGAGCAGTACCTACGCTGTTTCAGCTCCCACCTGCAGGATGACTGGTTTGACCATCTCCTCACGGACGAGTTCGCCTACAACAATGCTGAGCACAGCTCAACCAAGCACAGCCCCTTCTTTGCTAACACAGGCTCGCACCCGGTGTTCATTCCCCACCTATCCATCGCCTCCACCCTCCCAGCAGTGGCCGAATGCCTAACAATCCTACAGGAGGCACAAAAGAACATTATAGACAACCTCCAGCTCGCCCAGAGGCGCTTTAAACAGGGAGCAGACAGACGCCGCAAACCCACCCCGGGCTTCCATGTGGGAGACAAGGTGTGGCTGTTCACCAGGAACCTCAGATTGAAGGGCCCCTCCAAAAAGTTGGCCCAAAGATACATGGGTCCGTTCCGGATCACCGCACAAATCAACGAGGTCACGTTCCATCTCGACCTTCCGGACTCCATTAGGGTGCACCCTGTCTTCCATTGCTCCCTCCTCAAGCCATACGTGGAGAACACCTTCACAGGCTGCCACTCGCCCCCTCCACCACCCATGAGGGTACAGGGTGAAGAAGAATACACTGTCAAAAAGATCCTCGACTGCAGGATCCACCGGGGAAGACTACAATACCTAATTGGGTGGGAGGCCCGGTAAGCCTGCCCCTGCGGTGCCTGGAGGTCACCTTGGAACGGGAGGAGAACTGTCGGGAAGCTTCTTCTCATCTGCTGCTCTTGCTACTACCGTAAGTCCACTGCTGACCAGGAATTGACTACCGACTACTCTTCTGCTTGTCCCTACCTACTGAACTGCTACCACCGTTCCCGATCCGGATTGTCTGACCACGCTTACTGCCGCCTGCCCTGACCCACCGTCTGCCAACTGACTACGCCTCTGCCAGACCTCCTGCACCTACTACCTGCCTGCAGTCCTTGCCACTGGGCTCCTACCTCCAGCCAGCTGTCCTCTGACTCAGATGAGCCTGTAGGATTGTTACACATCATTACTGTCCAACAGTTTGTGCTGTCTAAACAGTAATATGCTGCCCAGAAACACACTCCACCATTACATTAACTGATATTGGGCCACAAAAAAACAGTATGACACCCAGTTTTATTGGACTACACTTGTCGTACCCTTTTATCAATAAAAACATTTAAAGTTGAGTGGTAGTTATGGCACTGATAGGACTGGTAGTATCATGATGGCTGACCTCATTTCAATGCTCCTTGGGGTCATGCAGTGAATGAAGGGTGCATCCTTTCTTCCCTTGGGACACACCCTGTACTTTCTGGGGGCTCCTGTCTGGTGCTTATTGGAGTGCCCCTGATGTTAGACAGATAGGTGCAAGACAGATGGGCAGATGCAATGACCATTGGAAGAATTATGGAGTCAATGACCAGGCCTACTGGTCTCAATTAAGGATGAGCAATATTTTGGGGATGGTAGACAAATATTTTCAGGTTCCTTTCGGACAAATCCACTACAACTGCTCATAGCGCCATTTTAGTGCACATGCCAAAGGGAAAAAAAAACTCGGAAAGAAGAAGAAAGGTTCTCACATGAACCTGAGAGGAAGTGCGAGGAGGGCTTGTCCTGATTTGCTCCCATGCTGACAGAAAGCCAGGACGAGCCAATCCTGCTGCAGCAGGCAGGGAAGTGCCCTAGCAGAACGAGCAGAATGCCATTCTGTGCTCAGCTGTGAATAAGGGTGGTTGGGTTTTACAGTATTTTCCATGAAAATTATCTTAGCGAGTCAAGGAGAGTGAAAAACAATGATCAGGGACAATCAGAAATCAATCAAATGTATTGTCAGGGAGAGTGAATTGTGTATATTGTGTACAATAGAGAGACACAGGACAGCTGACAGACAGAGATAAAGAAGACAGGACCTGTGGCTAGCTGTGCCTGCTATTAGAAGTGCAGGTGCACCTCAAAAGCAATTAACTGCAAGTAAAACTTAAATTTTTCCAGATTTTCTGAGAAATGCTTTTTTGCAGGGTTTAATTTAACCCGTTCGATATCAGCGCCGTACATGTACGGCACTAGAGCGATGTGTAAACATGGCGCCAGCTCGCAAGTGCAGCTCCATGGCCGACAGATCTCGGCTATTTCAAATAGCAGAGACCTGTGACTAACTATTGTGACCGGCAATAATGCTGATCGCGTTAATGCAATGCTTTAGATGCCGTGACCAAGTGAGGTCACGGCATCTAAATGCGCAAAAATGAGCGAGAGCTACCAGGCTTCCTACTGATGCCCCGTGTGGCCAATTGGGGCATCGGTACTTGCGCTGAACACTTTCAGCCTCACTGTTGAGGCTGAAAGTGTTTATGCTGCAATTCTTATTTTGGCCACCCATCCGCAGACCAGGATAAGAAATGAGCAAAATTGAGTTTAAATGGCATTTAAAAAATCCCTGATAGACCAAAATTAAAAATTAAAAAGCATAATTTATTGGCTTATATATGAGTCAAAAAATCATCACATTTTAAAAAATATATAAAATATAAAAAAATATATAAAAGTTTAAATCGCCCCCCTTTCCGTATAATAATAAAAAAAATACATAAATAACCATAAATATAAACATCATGGGTATAACCACAACCTAAAATGCCCATACTATTAAAATAGAAAAATAATTCAAATACGGCGAATGGCGTAATGGAAAAAAGGGTCAAAATGGACGATTTTCCATTTTTTTTCATTGCTTCTCTTACAAAAAAAAAATAGAAAATGTGATAGTCATGCACACTCCAAAAGGGTATCAATAAAAACTACAGATTGTTCCACAAAAAATGAGCCCCTAAACAGCTCAGTAGACATAAGTATAAAAATGTTAACATTTATTTTTACACTATTTAGAAATAAAGAATCTATACATATGGGGTATTGTTGCAATCGTACTGACCCAGAGAATGAAGGGAATGGGTCATTTTTGCCATAAATGGAACGCCATGGGAACAAAACCCGTAAAATGGTGGAGGAATTTTATATTTTATTTTTCCAATTCCACCCCATTTGGAATTTGTTTACCGCTTCCCACTACATTTTATGCCATAAATAATGGTGGCATTAGAAAGTAAAACCTGTCCCGCAAAAAATAAGCCCTCATAAAGCTATGTGACCGGAAATATAAAAAGTTAAGGCACAAGAAAAATATGAGAAAAAATTAAAACGCAAAAAAAAACAAACCTCTGGTATCCTAAGGGTTAATTAAGCTGCATATATATGTAATTGCTGCAGCAATACCCATGGTGTGGCAACAATCTACCAGTGTGTATTAAGGTGAAATTTAGCAGCAAGCCTCAATCGTCCATTTTCGTATATTTAGTTTCCACATAGTTGGAATTAAAATTTTGGAGGGATTGTTAAATTTAATTAAACCAGCATATTTATGTGATTACTACAAGACACAAGGTGTAGCAGCAATCTACCTGTGTGTATTGACCAAAAATTGAGAGTCAAGCCTTAATCGTCTGTTTACATATATTCAGTTTCCACACAATTGCAACAGAAATATATTTTTTTGCATCAATACTGACATTTTCAAAATGAATAGACCTAGCCTTGCCGGCAGTGCCCCATCTTGCCACTGTTGTTGTCTGTCTGCCTACCATCATGTTCTATATGGCTGCTGCAGCCTTTCCGTTTCCACACAGTTGAAATAAATAAAAAACTTTTTGGGTGGGTTGAAGGGCTTCTCTATCAGCCCACTAAACCGTTTTTTTTTTTTTTGTTTACTAATAATCCGTATACTGCGAGCTCTGCATACATAAGCTGAATAATCATTTTGGTTCAGTAGAATTTGATAAAAAGCTATTTTTAAAATATGCAAATTACCTTGCTACCAGCAAGTAGGGCGGCTACTTGCTGGTAGCAGCCGCATTCTCCGATCCTAATGACGCCCCCTCCGCATTGTGATTGACAGGGCCAGGGAACGGAATCGTTCTCTGCTGGCCCTGCCTGTTTGCATTCCAAATCCGCCGTCTGCACCGCGGTCGTACCCATCTTCAATCTGCGCAGGCGCACTGAGAGGCGGCCGCTCGCTCGGCCGCTCCATCCTCAATGCGCCTGCGCCGATGACGTCACATCTACCCCCGGCGCAGGCGCATTGAGGATGAAGCTGCTCTCAGTGCGCCTGCGGCGCAGGCATTAGGTACGGCCGCGGCGCAGGCATTAGGATCGGAGGATGCGGCTGCTACCAGCAAGTAGCTGCCCTACTTGCTGGTAGCAAGGTAATTTGCATATTTTAAAAATAGCTTTTTATCAAATTCTACTGAACCAAAATGATTATTTAGCTTATGTATGCAGAGCTCGCAGTATAGGGATTATTAGTAAACAAAAAAAAACAAAAAAAAACGGTTTAGTGGGCTGACAGAAGCCCTTTAAATTTGTTTAAGCAGTATAAATGTATGTGCTGCATTCTACATTCTTCAGCCTACATCATGCCACTAATGCCTCCCAAATGTCAGTTTGCGTGTATTCAGCTTCCACACAGTGGAAATTTGAACTTTTTTTTTTTTTTTTATGGGGGGGGGGTTAAATTTCTTAAAGCAGCATACATATTTGATTAATGCATCAATACTGTAATTCTCTCACAGCTGTTAAGCATGCATCATACCATTATAATACGTCAATCATCCTTTATAGTTTCCATACACAGTTATTTTTTCTTTTTTTTTTTTCCGGGGTTGGGGGAAGGGTATTGCATTTAACCGCTTTAAGTCCGCCCATAGGATATAAACGTCCTATGGATGGACCTCTATTTTTGAAAGGACGTTTTAAAACGTCCTTTCAGAAATAGCAGCTGCACGCTAATCGTGCAGCTGCTGATCGGGTTGCCCGCTGTCAGTGACAGCAGGGCAACCCAGAGATAAGGCAGGGACAGTTCCCAGGTGTCCCTGCCTTCCGGATCGCTGCAGACACAGCGCTCACCGAGTATTGCCACGTCCGTAAAAACCAGCTCTATAAAAATATCACATGAGCTAACCCCTCGGATGAACACCGTAAAAAAAAAAAAAAAAAAAAAACTGTCAAAACAAGTAATTTTTGTCACCTTGCATCACAAAAGGTGCAACACCAAGTGATCAAAAATGCGTATGTCCCACAAAATGATACCAATAAAACCGTCACCTCATCCCGCAAAAAATGAGCCCCTACATAAGAAAACCTCTCAAAAAATAAAAAAACTATAGCTCTTAGAACATGGAGACACTAAAACATATTTTTTTGGTTTCAAAAATGCTATTATTGTGTTAAAGTGAAACAAATAAAAAAAAGTATACATATTAGGTATTGCTGCGTCCGTAAAAACCAGCTCTATAAAAATATCACATGAGCTAACCCCTCAGATGAACACCGTAAAAAAAAAAAAAAAACTGTGTCAAAACAAGCAATTTTTGTCACCTTGCATCACAAAAGGTGCAACACCAAGTGATCAAAAACGCGTATGTCCCACAAAATGGTACCAATAAAACATTCACCTCATCCCGCAAAAAATGGGCCCCTACATAAGAAAATCTCTCAAAAAATAAAAAAAACTATAGCTATCAGAACATGGACACATTAAAACATAATTTTTTTGTTTCAAAAATGCTATTATTGTGTAAAACTTTAATAAATGAGAAAAAGTATACATATTAGGTATCGCCACGTCCGTAACAATCTGCTCTATAAAAATGTCACTTGACTGAACCCCTCAGGTGAACGCTGTAAAAATAAATAAATAGAAACTGTGCTAAAACAACCAATTTTTTGGTCACCTTGCCCCATAAAGTGTTATAATGAATGATCAAAAAATCATATGTACCCCAAAATAGTACTAATAAAACTGGCACCTTATCCCCTAATTTCCAAAATGGGGTCACTTCTTGGGAGTTTCTACTGTAAGGGTGCATCAGGGGCTTCAAATGGGACATGGCATCTAAAAACCATGTGGAGTTCCTTTTCTTCTGCGCCCTGCCGTGTGCCCATACAGCAGTTTATGACCACATGTGGGGTGTTTCTGTAAACCGCAGAATCTGGGTAATAAATATTGAGTATTGTTTAGCTGTTAACCATCGATGTGTTAAAGAAAAAATTGGATTAAAATGGAAAATCTGCCCAAAAAGTGAAATTTAAAAATTTGATCTCCATTTTCCTTTAATTCTTGTGGAACGCATAAAGGGTTAACAAAGTTTGTAAAATCAGTTTTGAGTAACTTGAGGGGTGTAGTTTCTACAATGGGGTCATTTATGGGGGTATCCATTATGTAGGCCCCACAAAGTGACTTCAGACCTGAACTGGTCCTTATAAAGTGGGTTTTGGCAATTTTCTTAAAAATTTGAAGAATTTCTTCTAAACTTCTAAGCCTTCTAACGTCCTAAAAAAATAAAATGACATTTCCAAAATGATGCCAACATAAAGTAGACATATGAGGAATGTTAAATAATAAATATTTTATGAGGTATCACTTTCTGTTTTAAAAGCAGAGAAATTGAAATTTAGAAAATTGCGAATTTTTCAAATTTTTGGGTAAATTTGGGATGTTTTCATAAATAAAGGTGAAATATTTTGACTCAAATTTATGACTATCATGAAGTACAATGTGTCACGAGAAAACAATCTCTGAATGACTTGGATAAATAAAGGCGTTCCAAAGTTATTACTACATGAAGTGAGATATGTCAGTTTTGCAAAATTAGGCCTGGTCAGGAAGGGGGCAAATGGCCCAGATGGGAAGTGGTTAATTGAGCAGCAAGCATACTGTACGTCATTACTGAATCAGGCCCCATGCACACGGCCGTTGTTGACGGCCGTGTGCGGGCCGTGGAACCGCGGCCTGGATCCTTCCTGAGAGCAGGAGCGCACGGCGTCACTGGTTGCTATGACGCCGTGCGCTCCCTGCTGCCGGCACAGTACAGTAATACACTGGTATAGATCATACCAGTGAACAACGGCCGTGTGCATGGGGCCTCAATCTCAAAATTTTTCTACAGCTCCAGCTGATTCAGATAAATGCACATCACCTTGCTGCCGGCCGCCCATCTTGCAACAGTTGCTATATGTCTGTCTGCCTAGCTACAATCACGTTGTGTATGGCTGCCCCATGCTGCGGCCTGCATCATGCAACTACTGCCACTTGCCAACCATCAGGTTCCCCCAAGCAACATAAAAAAAAAATTCTCCCATAACACTGTGTTTTTAAACATTATTTGCCCTGGTAAGGAACAATTTTTAGAAGCTTTGGAAAATCAAAAAGCATGAGACATGTGACGGCGTGGTGTATTTTTGAACATGCTGTATATTAACACCATGAAAGATGTGTTTACCCATAGCTATGTATGTCAGTGTCATTCAGACATAATTTACTATTGCTGTCATTGCTTTCCAGAGCTTGGATGGGGGGGGGGGACAAAACAATTCATGAAAAATAAACAAAAAGAGATAACAAGTTTTCCTAAAACTTATGACTCCAGGGGACTAGAGGGGGTTTCATACCAACTTTTCAGGACAATTGGAGCAATTTCAAGTCAGCCGGTTCGGTTCAGCCCAAACTGATTTGGTTCGGAACAGAACTTTTTAAGACTTTTGGTGAACCGGACCAAAAAAGAATCTGGACTGGTTTGCTCATTTCTAGTCTCAATAAATAAAGTCTTTCTTCACTGAATTGATGAGATTACTAGTAGTAGTACAAAAATCAGAAAATTATATTTTATATATATATATATATATATATATATATATATATCTTTGGTGCCGACACCTAAATCATTGTTTGCCGGCAGCAGATTGTGCTGTCTGAAATAATGATTCTGTATGGGGATTAGCGATGGTGTTTGCCATTAGTAGAAAATATCATTACTATTATGGGTATTGGTAGTAGTACTGATAGTAGAAATATTAAAAGCTTCACAATTAGACCAGTGCCAGTGAGACCATTTACTTGAATTAAAATATTAGACACAAGAAGGCCTACTGTACATTAATGTGCTACAAATAAAAAAGTTCCAATTTAATATTTCCCATTAAAAAGGGAAATGCTTGAAAAAGGGGGAAAAGCTTTATTTACAGCCACAGTATTATCCTTTAATCTCTTAAATCTCTTTAAGTATTTAATCTTTAATCTCTTAAAGACCAGTTTTCACCAAATAAACCAAGCCACATTTAGCAAATCTGATGTCACTTTATGTGGTAATAACTCTGTTATACTTTTACTTATCCATGTTAGTAAGGATTTTGAGTCAATAGGTTTTACCTTTATTTAAAAAAATAATAATTACGGAAATTTAGAAAAATTCTGTATTTTCTAAATTTTAATTTCTCTGCTTTTAAAACGGATAGTGATACCTCATAAATAGTTTTTTCTTAGCATTCCCCATATGTCTACTTTATGTTGGTATCGTTTTCTAAATGTTATTTTATTTTTTAGGATGTTAGAAGGCTTTGAATTTTTGAAGCTCTTTTTTATTTATTTTTTTAAGAAAATTTTAAAAACCACTTTTTAAAGAATTAATTCAGTATTTAATTCAGTTTATGGGGCTTGCATAGTAGAAATCAGCCATAAATTCATTTTTAATTTTTTTTTTTGCAAATTTTCAGTTTTTATCAAATTTTTTCTTCAACACAGCATTGGTTTACAACAAAACAAAACACAACATTTATTACCCTGATTCTACAGTTTCCTATTCCCCATATGTGGTAATAAACTGCTGCATGGGCTCATGACAGGACACAGAAGGTAAGGAGTGCCATATGAATTTTGGAGGGAAGATATCAAGGGGATAATTTTAAGTTGCCATGTCGCATTTGAAGACCCCCTGATGCACCTCTACAGTAGAAACTTGTAAAAAAAAAAAAACACCTCATTTTGTAAACCACGGGATAAGGCGATAGATTTATTGGTACTATTTTGGGATACATATGATTTTTGATCACTCGATATAACGCTTTTTGTGAGGCAAGATAACAACAAAATGGCTGTTTTGGAACAGTTTTGTTTTTTACAGTGTTCTCCTGACAGGATAGATCATGTGTTGTTTTCATAGAGCAGGTTGATACGGACGCAATAATACCCAAAATGTCTATTTTATTTATTTCTTTGTTTTATAATAAAGCATTTTTGAAAGAAAAAAAATCATGTTTTTATGACTTAATTTACATTTCTTTTATTTTTATCCCGATTGTCTTGTGTATGGGCTCATTTTTTGCAGGAAGAGCTAATGTTTTTATACAGTCAGGTCCATAAATATTGGGACATCAACACAATTCTAATATTTTTGGCTCTATACACCAGCACAATGGATTTGAAATGAAACAAACGCGATGTGCTTTAACTGCAGACTGTCAGCTTTTATTTGAGGGTACTTACATCCAAATCAGGTGAATGGTGTTTGGAACATTCTTAAAAAGAAGGAATGCACCGGTGAGCTCAGCAACACCAAAAGACCCGGAAGGCCACGGAAAACAACTGTGGTGGATGACCGAAGAATTGGTGACGAAAACACCCTTCAAAACAGTTGGCCAGATCCAGAACACTCTCCAGGAGGTAGTTGTATGTGTGTCAAAGTCAACAATCAAGAGAAGACTTCACCAGAGTGAATACAGAGGGTTCACCACAAGATGTAAACCATTGGTGAGCCTCAAAAACAGTAAGGCCAGATTAGATTTTGCCAAAAGACATCTAAAAAAGCCTTCACAGTTCTGGAACAACCTCCTATGGACAGATGAGACCAAGATCAACTTGTACCGGAGTGATGGGAAGAGTATAGAGAAGGAAAGGAAATGGTCATGATCCTAAGCATACCACCTCATCAGTGAAACATGGTGGTGGTAGTATCATGGCGTGGGCATGTATGGCTGCCAATGGAACTGGTTCTCGTGTTTTATTGATGATGTGACTGCTGACAAAAGCAGCAGGATGAATTCTGAAGTGTTTCAGGCTATATTATCTGCTCATATTGAGCCAAATGCTTCAGAACTAATTGGACGGTGCTTCACAGTGCAGATCTGCAGATGGACAATGACCCAAAGCATACTGCAAAAGCAACAAAATAATTCTTTAAGAGAAAGAAGTGCAATGGATGTTGTTCCAGAACTGTGAAGGCTTTTTTAGATGTCTTTTGGCAAAATCTAATCTGGCCTTACTGTTTTTGAGGCTCACCAATGGATTACATCTTGGGGTGAACCCTCTGTATTCACTCTGGTGAAGTCTTCTCTTGATTGTTGACTTTGACATACATACACCTACCTCCTGGAGAGTGTTCTTGATCTGACCAACTGTTGTGAAGGGTGTTTTCTTCACCTGGGAAAGAATTCTTCGGTCATCCACCACAGTTGTCTTCCGTGGTCTTCCGGGTCTTTTGGTGTTGCTGAGCTCACCGGTTTGTTCCTTCTTATTAAGAATGTTCGAAACAGTTGCTTTGGCCATGCCTAATGTTTCTCCTATCTCTCTGATGGTTTTGTTTTCTTTTTTTAGCCTAATGATGGCTTGCTTCACTGATAGTGCCAGCTCTTTGCCAGTGTTTTTTCAGGATATTATACACCTGTCTATTCTGAACATCAAATGTTCCTATACATCTAATCATTTTATCAGTATCTCTCCTTTTTTCCTTCAGAAGATCATCTCTATCCGTGTTTTTTGCCCTATTATATGCCCTATGCAACACTTTCTTCGGGTAGCCTCTCGTCCTAAATCTGGAATACAATATTTCACTTTCTCTAGTGAAGGCCACAATGTCAGTACAGTTCCGTCTTGCCTTAAGATATGGACCTATGGGGATTCCCTTCTTTAATGGTTCTGGATGGAAGCTCTACCAATGTAAGAGGCTGTTCATTGATGTGGATTTCCTATATATCTCTGTTTGTATCTTTCCTCTCTCATCCATCATGATTTTTAAATCTAGAAAACCAATACTGTGCTCTTGGATCTCCATAGTAAATTTTAGGCCCAGACTGTTGGTATTTAGTTCCTCTGTGAACTGAATGAACTCTGTTTTTGTCCCCTCCCAGAAAATAAGAATATCGTCTATAAACTTCTCCCAAAATAATATTAAATCCGTGTATGTCGTGTTATCTTCTATAAAAACGTGCTGATCTGCCCACCACCCTAAAAATAAATTTGCAAAACTTGGTGCACAAACCGTGCCCATTGCAGTCCCGTGTGTCTGTAAATAATAAGTGCCGTCAAAAATAAAATAATTGTGAGTGAGAAGAAATTGTAACATTTCTATTACAAACTCATTGTGATTGTGAAAATGAATCCCCTTGGTGTATAAGTATTTTCGGACTGCTTCTATTCCTAACTCGTGGCTTATACTTGTGTATAGTGCCTCGACATCGAGGCTCGCTATCAAGGTGTTGGGGCTTGCAGTCCCGTGTGTCTGTAAATAATAAGTGCCGTCAAAAATTGGCCGTAGGAGGTGTCACTCGAGCAGACTCTCCCGGCGGTTGGCTGGTGGATACTCGCCCACATGAAGAGAAGGCATAAAGCCTTGGGATAGCCCCCCACACGTTGTTGCCTGCACGCCATCCCCTGAAGAAGCCGTTGATACGGCGAAACATGTAGGGATGCAGGAGTAACACTTGTTTTAGTTCAGAATTGGAGAAAGGGGAACCCCAACAGGGGAGACAGTATACACAGCTAAACAAACAGCTGGTATAGAAAATAGATTGACTGAAGGCAGTAGGACACATGAAAAGAAGGGGGATAGCCCTGAGGAGATATCAGGCACCCCAGAAGGGAATAAGTCCATGTATAAGTAATAGATATAATTCCCATCCCTCCAAGTTCTGAGGAATTTTAAATCTTAGTCATTTAGAGTTGAAATAAATATTTTAAGATGAACCTTTAACACGTGGGAGGCACATATGCAAACTGTTGTAATTCCTACACCGTTCACCTGATTTGGATGTAAATACCCTCAAATTAAAGCTGACAGTCTGCAGTTAAAGCAAATCGTGTTCATTTTATTTCACATCCATTGTTGTGGTATATAGAGCCAAAAATGTTAGAATTGTGTCAATGTCCCAATATTTATGGACCTGACTGTATATACATATTTATTGTGTCTCCATTTTCTAAAAGCTATATTTTGTTTATTGTCTTGTGGGGGCTAGTTTTTTGCATGAAGAGCTGAAGTTTTTATTGCTTTTTTGATAACACAATATTACACTTTTTTGGGGCAAGGTGACCCAAAAAAACTAAAATTGCCATTTTGCCACAGTTTTTATACATTTATTTTTTTATAACATTCACCTGACAGGGTAGATCATGTAAACATTTTATAGAGTTGGTCATTACGGACGCGATTATACCTAATATGTCTGTATTTATTTATTTTATTGTATATTATTTTATGAGTTGAAAGGGCTTTTTTTACTTAAATGTAATTTTTTTTTATTATTGATAAACATGTTTTCAATTTTTTTTTTCTCCCACTGTAGGACTTAAACTTTTCAGGGTTTAATCCCTGTTTCAATGCAGTACAATAAATGCTGTATTGTGCTACATTGAACTGTCAGTGTATTACAGTGTAGACACTGACAGTTGCCTAGGAGACCAAACCTGGGGGCTGTATCTCCTAGACTTCCATATCTGGCAGGGTCCAATGCCTGTGTAAGACATTGGGGCTGCAATAGTAATCATCCGCCCCCTGTCACTGCAGCGCAAGGTGCCAATACAGTCAGAGAGGGAGCCCACTCCCTCTGTAAACCCTGCACATTGCCGCGGTCAGCAATGACCATGGCATGTGAAAGGTTATTTTGCCAGCATTGGCGTTTTCAGAGATGGTGGCGGATACAGCAGGGGCCCTGTATCTCTGATAAAGCGGGCACAGCTGCTGTACCCGCCCAATCAGATCAATTACATTCACATGGGGATGCCGCAAGAGACCACATTTGCTCACATACATGTACATGAAAATGCATGAAGGTGTTAAAGGAAATTTGTCATCAGAAAATGACCTATTGTTTAAATCATGCTTTTATATTTAACATTTTATTTTTATTTATGTTTTATTTTTCAAAGCTTTATTGAAAAATCTAATAGTGTACATACAGAAATTAGTCTGTACAGTTAACAACGGTAAAGAACCACACAGATACATTTTACAAACATGACGGTACATTTGATTCGAAAGTGACATGTTAGTTAACACATCAGTGAGATTACATTAGGTTTTGTAACGGATCTCCTGGCACCCCGACCAGGTACCTCCGTCGATAGGATGCTCCCAGTGCCTCCCAAGGACTCCAAGCACTCCGCTCAACACCAATATCACCACAGGAGCCAGGAACAGCTTTTACAAGAGCTAGGAGTAATAGCCAGGGGAGTATACACGTATAACAATCCCCACACACATGAGATGATGCTCTAGGTTGAGTGTAAAACAGGAACTCTTTATTGAGGGCTATCCGCCCGTATTTATGCATGTCCCCATCTGGTGGACACGCCCCTAGGGGACCAGAAGGAGGACTGTGACACAGGACAGATGTGCAGCAATTCAGGATACACAGACACAATACATCCCCACAATGCATCATGGTTTCCTCCTCTCTTCCCTGGAGACACCCGAGGAGCAATTCAATTATCTCTCAGGACAAAGGGAAATCGCCAATACACATGTGGAGACAACAGGACATAAATCACCATTTAAACATACAATGTCACAACCCTTACAGTAAACACAGACATTTAACATATCCCCAGATAGCTCAAGTCTGAGTGCATATTATTAGGTGAATGGCACTCAGACTACACGAATACACTAAAATTAGCTATGTGGGTACCCTTGCATAACATACAATACAATTCCAAAGACAGAAAAATACATGAATTTATATAAATATGCCGCTATTGCATAAAACCGGTGCATACAACATGGGACCATAATCACATGGTAAGAGACTGGCAAGTAGTCCTCTCCAAGCACCCGTGGCAACCTCAAAAGAGGGGAGTTTGTCACAGGTTTTCCTAGATTTTTTCTCAGTTTTTCCATTTAATTTTAAACTTGGGGTGTGTGCAACTTTCCAAAGAAGCTATCTTTTAAAATCTATGTAAGGAATCAATCTTATTGATCCAGTGATCAATTGCTGGGATATCAGGTGACAACCAGTGTCAAGCTAGTAGAAGGCGAGCTGCTAATAGAAGTTTTTAAATAAAAAGTGGACCACATCGGCACTGTCGGGGGGAGGTAGGTGTAAGAAAGCTAGTTGGGGAGATAGTGGTACTGAAGAACCACAGATATCATTGCTTATTGTGGGGATGTGCTTGTGGTAGGCTACGGTAGCAACGGCAGTATTGAGGCAATAACAAACAGTCTTGGTGATACACCGTGACTTTATTCACACCAAAGGCATAACAGGCAATGTGCAGACCACACAGGTGCATATCAACATAGTGCATAGAACAAATGTCCTTCCATAGAAAATAAACAGCAGGTTTGAGTCACCTTGTTTCTGGACAGACCACACCAATCCTGCAGGCTTCTAGGCTAAGTTTTTTGTAGAGCTGGGAAATCAGTTTATGTGGGGGGTTAGTTTGGGTTATCAAGCTTTCAAACCATGTGAGTGGTCTGAGAAGTGATTGAAAAGGGATGTGTTTTAAAGTAAAGGAGTGTATGAAAGAAATTAGACTGGGGTATAGGTCAGCTCCAAGTATTGTTAAGATAATAGATTGACTATCCCTTATTACTCCCCCATCATCAAACAAGGAGATAACAGGTATTTTTGATTTACATATTAAAGTCGGGAGACTCTGTTTCAGTTCAATTGATCTTGCACCTATCAGATCTCTTATTTGAATGAGGGGGGGGGGGATGGGAAGCCCCAATTTGAGTCTTGGAACCATTTCCAAGCATCTATTGTGGCATGTAGATTTTGTGGTACCGGAAGCATTATAAGTTTTCACTAGTGGTCCTCTGAAGGATGAGTGCGACATTGAGGACTCCATATCTATCCACAATTTATGTGGTGTCTGTCTAAACCGGTCTATGGCCCTTGAAAGCAAAATTGCTCTATTATATAGAATTGGGGTAGGTAGTCCCATACGCCCAAATGCCCATGGTCTTTGTAGTATGTTTAGAGCAATACGTGCTATTTTTTCCCCCCATATGAAGGAGCGCATATTTTAGCTAACCTGTTGAAATAAGAGATGGATATAAGTAGGGGTAGGACTTGTTGTAGATAGGTTAGTTGTCACCGTCAGTTCTGTGAGAAGGTCTGGCAGACGTTCTTCTCTACCTCTTGTATGACGTTCTTTGTTTTGGTTTCAATTTGTTATCTCCTTTCCTTCTGCCAGGTGTCACTTATTTAGTCTAATCGTCTTCCTTTATATTCCCTCCCATACTGCCTCACTTTGCGGTTTATACTACTTCCTGGATGAAGTGTTCACTGCTGGAGGCTCCTGCTGCTGTTTGCTCAGATAAGTATTTTCCTTTATTGTGTTTCCTTGCTGGCTTGATTCTAGGTGACCCTGACTCCATCCGTATTAAGTGCAGGGAGCCGGTGGTCGTGTCCCCTCACTATTATAGGGTTTTCAGGTGTTACACAGTCTTAGGTACGTGCCTTAAGTCATGCAGCAGTCTCTTATGCTGTTTGAAGACTCTGCTGGCAGGGTTTCCCAAGGGCATCCACCTTGCCCTTCCCCAGGGGTTGAAGACATAGAATGCACTGATGCACAACCACTTTTGTTTCCTGATGAGGACATGGGAATACCACCTCAGCACGTCTCTGATGATGACGAAACACAGGTGCCAACTGCTGCGTCTTTCTGCAGTGTGCAGACCGAAAAGGTGGTCAGGGAGGAAGACTGGGTGGAAGACGATGCAGGGGACGATGAGGTCCTAGACCCCACATGGAATGAAGGTTGTGCACTGACTTTCAGAGTTCAGAGGAAGAGTGTCGGGTGTAATAATTCAATTAAGAATTATTAATTATGGTCATAAAAATTATTAATCATAAAAAAATTAAATTTTTAAAATTTGTCATAAATTCTTAAAATCATGACCTGGTGAATTGTAGACAACCAAATTGATACAATTCACATCTGAGTCCGACTATTTCCTCAGATAAATAAGTTCTTTTTGACGTGAGATGACGTTAATGATAAAACATGTAGTTCTGAACCTTAGCACAGCCTGCATGACCAGGCATCTACATGTGAGACACGGGCTGCAGTGGAGTAAGCACATTCAAAACCAAGAAAGGGCTCAGGCCCCTCCTGCTCCCTCTTCTGCTGCTGCCTCGGCCTCTTCCTCCGCCTCTGGAGGAACGTTGGCACCTGAGGCCCAGCAAACAGAGGATGTGCCACCAACAACACCACCTCAGTCACCAAGCATCTCCACCATGTCACACGGAAGCGTTCAGCGTTCAGCTCTCCATCTCACAAACCTTTGAGAGAAAGCGTAAATTCTCACCTAGCCAAGCTCGATCCCTGGCCCTGAATGCCAGCATTTCTAAACTGCTGGCCTTTGAAATGCTGTCATTCAGGATGGTGGAGACGGACAGCTTCAAACACCTCATGTCACTTGCTGTCCCACAGTACGTCGTTCCCAGCCGCCACTACTTCTCCAGGAGAGCCGTGCCCTCCCTGCGCATTCTTTGCCTCCTGTTGCCTCCTCTTCCTACTCGGTTACCTCCTCCTCTTCTACCACCTCCTCATCCGGTCAGCGACAGACTTTCACCACCAACTTCAGCACAGCCAACAGTAAACATCAGCAGGCAATTCTAAAACTGATGTGTTTGGTGGACAGGTCCCACACCTCACAGGAGTTGTGGCAGGGTATAGATCAACAGACCGACGAGTGGTTGCTGCCAGTGAGCCTCAAGCCCGGCCTGGTGGTGTGCGATAATGGGCGAAATCTCGTTGCAGCTCTGGGACTAGCCGGTTTGACACACATCCCTTGCCTGGCGCATGTGCTGAATTTGGTGGTGCAGAAATTCATTCACATCTACCCCGACATGTCTGTGTGCGCTTCCGGCATTCTCATCCTGCCGCTGCTCAGCTGTCTGCTCTACAGCGTAACTTTGGCCTTCCCGCTCACCGCCTCTTATGCGACGTGCCCACCAGGTGGAACTCCACCTTGCACATGCTGGAGAGACTGAGCAAGCAGCAGCAGGCCATAGTGGAGTTTCAGCTGCAGCACGCACGGGTGAGTCGCACTGTGGAACAGCACCACTTCTTCACCAATGACTGGGCCTCCATGCGAGACCTGTGTGCCCTGTTGCGCTATTTTGAGTACTCCACGAAAATGGCCAGTGGCGATGACGCTGTTTTCAGCTTTACAATACTTCTATGTCTCCTTGAGAAAACACTTAGGGCGATGATGGAAGAGGATGTGGCCCAGGACGAGGAGGAGAAAGAGGGGTCATCTCTAACACTTTCAGGCCAGTCTTTTAGTGGCTCAGAAAGAGGATTTTTTCAACAACAGAGGCCAGGTACAAATTTGGACAGCCAGGGCCCACGGAGAATGAGGAGGATGGGGATGAAGCATGTTCACAGCGGGTTGGCATCCAACGCAGCTCGGGCCCATCAGTGGTGCGTGGCTGGGGGGATACAGAGGACACAGACGATACGCCTCCCACAGAGGACAGCTTGTCCTTACCTCTGGGCAGCCTGGCACACATGAGCGACTACATGCTGCAGTGCCTGCGCAACGACTGCAGAGTTGCCCACATTTTAACGTGTGCTGACTACTAGGTGGCCAACCTGCTGGATCCCCGTTACAAAGACAATGTGCCGTCCTTAATTCTCTCACTGGAGCGTGATCGGAAGATGCGCGACTACAGGCGCATGCTCATAGACGCGCTCCTGAGAGCATTCCCGACTGACGCCGGGGGACAAGTGGAAGCACAAGGCGAAGGCAGTGGAGGAGGAAGAGGTCACCAATGCAGCTGTGTCAGCGCCAGCACCTCAGAAGGCAGGGATAGCATGGCCGACATGTGGAAAAGCTTTGTCACCTCGCCGCAACAACTGGCCCCATTCAACTTCTGGGTCTCCAAATTGTCCACATGGCCAGAGCTTGCCCTGTATGCCTTGGAGGTGCTGGCCTGCCCTGCAGCCAGTGTACTCTCTGAACGTGTATTTAGCACGGGAGGAGGCGTCATTACAGACAGACGCAGCCGCCTATCCACAGCCAACGTGGACAAGCTCACGTTCATTAAAATGAACCAGGCTTGGATCCCACAAGACTTGTCTGTACCTTGTACAGAACATACATTTATACCACCATCAAACATACATTCTTGTACTTAAGTCAAGTGAGAAAATGGGACAGGTGGGCGGGATGACGTGAACACAGCACGTCTCGCTCTCCCACGCCGGCCTCTTCCCCTCAGGCTCCCGGCTTATCCATCAGCTGATTAGCCGATGTTGCACAGCTGACGCTGAAGCATTGATGCGCTGAGCGGCGTCTCTGTGCTGGATATGGCTCCTGGATCCTGGTTCACCTTACTTTGCTGCTCATCGGTGCTTGGGTGCTGGACGCGCTGTACGGGACCCTCCGCTGCTCTTCTTGTGCTGTCGGCTCTCCCTCCTGCTTGTGCTTGACTTCAGCTGCTTCGCTGCTCCGGGGACCTCCTTTCTCCTTTCCTCGCTGGCTGGCCCTTGTCTCTTGTCTTCTCCCTGCTTTGGATCCGGTGACCACGCTGCTCTGCCTGCGGCTTCTCCTTTCCTGTCTCCCGGCAACCTGGACTGCTGGCCATTCCTGGACACGTGAGAACACAGCCTTGGTTGACCTTGTTTTTGTATAGTGCTGGTTTCTGTGTTGCCGAGTTGCTGGGAGGACGCATATTCTGTGCCTTGCCTCTTTCCGCTTTCCCTTTGCGGTGCCAGGCGGGGGGGGGGGGGGGAGGAAGCGGTTAAAAGGGGGAGAATAAGGCGAGAGAGAAGCTATAAGGAGGAAAAAGAAAGAAGCAGTGAGGTGTGAAATTAACAGGGACAAAAGGAAGGAAGAAAAAAGAGAGAAAAAAAGAAAAAAAAAAAGGGGGGGATATAAAGAAACTGGAAAATTAATAAAAAAGGGAGAGAACCAGCCGGAAAAAAAAAAAAAGGGAAGAGAATGGCCCCAAAGCGACGATCAGTGGACTCCTCGGCAACTAAATTGGGGTCTAAAACACCAGAAAACAAGATTGATAAGTTTTTGAAATCACCCTTCCCTATTGAAAAAAATCCATCTAAAATTAAACCCTCTGCTAATGTGAAGAAAAATGCTAAAACGCCCCAGTTTGAGGAACCCTCTGAGGACGGATCAATGGAGGCAGATCAGGAGACTGTAGAGGAGGGTTGCCCTATACAAACGCGAACAGAATATGATCCATTGGTATTAGATAAGATCCTCTCTGCCGTGGAAAACAACGGCTCCCTGGTACAGGGGATGTCCACTCAATTGGGCTCAGTGCAGAGTGATATCACCCTAATCAGGGAAGATTTAGCAAAGATCCGTGACCGAGTTCTCAATGTGGAAAAAACTGTTGTTATACTGCAAACCGATATAGCCACATTAAAATCTCAAACTTTGCTTCTCGCCTCAGAAAACCAAGTGCTACAACACAGGCTGGAGGACCTTGAGAATAAGTCAAGGCGGAACAATGTTCGTATAATTGGTTTCCCAGAAGGGGCTGAAGGCCGGCAGTTAGAGGAGCAACTCAAAGATGTCATCACACACAATCTAGGCAGCGAGAATTTTTCTTCTATGTTTCAAATAGAAAGAGCTCATCGAATACCAGGAGGAAAACCTATTCCAGGGAGGCCGCCGCGCACAATTTTAATGAAACTTTTATTGTCCGTTGATAGGGATATGATATTAAGAAGAGCTAGAGAATGTACTCCCATTGAATATCAGGGCTCTAGGTTGCTCTTTTTTCCTGACTTTGCTCGTCAGACTCAGGAAAAGAGACGCAATTTTATAGAGATAAAGAAGCGCCTGGCGCTAAAGGATATTAAATATTCTTTACAGTACCCAGCGAAATTAAGAGTGATCTACAATGGGACTTCCTTGTTTTTTGAAACACCACAACAAGCGTCAGACTGGATCGATCAAATAGGCATTTGAAATTGCGTAATGTTATGTTTGAAGGGATGCTGGGGGGTGGGGCTTGGCTGAGGGAGAGTGGCCAGGGGTTAGAGGTTCGCTGAGCAGTTCGGGCGGATCAATGGAGAGGGGGTTGGGAGGGTGGGGGGGGCTGGGAACACACCTTGCAGGCTGTTTTTTTTTTTTTTTTTTTTTTTTCTTTTTCTTTTTTCTTCTTGTTTTTGATTGATGTCTATTAGAATTATATCTTGGAATGTTAGAGGGCTTGGGGAAAGGGTTAAAAGGCAAGCTATTATGGATGCAGTAAAAAGATACCTTCCAGCAATTATATGTATAGTAGAAACTCACCTTACTAAAGAAACCCTGCGCCGTCTGACAACGGGATGGCACTCCCAGTCTTACCACTCCACATTTAGTGGATCCTCTAGGGGCGTTTCAGTCCTGATTCATAATTCTGTAGACTTCATCCTTATAAAATCCTATATAGATGATCAGGGTAGATTCATTTTCCTACACGGCAAGCTGTATGGCCACAGTTACATTCTGGCTTTCTTTTATATACCACCTCCATTCTCAATGTACCCCCTGACTCAGCTATTGCTCTTTGCTGAAAATAGACCAGAATGCCGGTTAATCCTGATGGGAGATTTCAATGCGGTTATGGACCCCAACAAGGATAGATTTACTTTAGATGCAGATCGGGGGAGGAACCCCTGTAACTCCTTGTTGCCCCAGTTCTGTTTAGAGGTAGGAGTGGTAGATATATGGGAACATCTTGGCGGAGGAAAGAGAGTATACTCCTGCGTTAGCAGGGGGGGGAGAGCAATGTCTCGGATTGATCTAGCACTCACTAATGAGAGCAATTTGAGTAATATCAGCAAGATCCGATATGGAGTACGAACCGTTTCGGACCACTCACCCGTACTAATTGAGGTTTGCACTGGGGTGAATAAGGCCATAAGGGGGCTAGGATTCAAGTTGAACCCATATTGGCTTGCCGTTATGGAGAATCCTCAGCCTATTACATTATTGATATCCTCCTTTTGGGAGGTAAATTTTCCCTCTGCTAATATCAATGTAGTTTGGGATGCCTTGAAAGCGTATCTAAGAGGGGTCTTTATCAGTGAGATCGCTGCAGCAAGGAGAATATTTAGGTGTAAAGAGGAGGAACTGGTTAAGATCGCTGCCTCTACCAATGAGTGTTTTACCAGTCAACCCACGGAATATAACAGGGAAGAGATGCAGAAGGCTAGCTGTTGCTTGGAAAGGTATTTATTAGAGAAAGCAAATCATAGAGTATTCTTTAAGGGGCTTAAATATTTTTCGGAGTCTGGACGTCCTGGTAAGCTCCTAGCAAGAATAATTAATCAACAAGATAGGAAAAATCAATCCATCACTTTAATTCATAATTTAGAGGGGGAAACCATAACAAATTCAGAGGGAATTAGGGATACCTTCTTACAATATTTTGCTCAGATATATAGACCCTCTTCTGTTACGACACCCGAACTGGCGATGCGATTCCTGGAGAGGATTCCACTTTCTACCTTGAATGAAGCTCAGGTGGAATTTTTGGAGGAGGAGCTTTCCCTTTCTGAGTTAAAGGAGGCTCTGGGGTCTATCTCGGGGAGCTCATCGCCAGGATTGGATGGCCTCCCATATGAAGTTTACCGTAGGCATGGTGAGACGCTCCTCCCCCAGCTACTTGAGGTGTTTTCCCAGGCGATCCAGGGAGGGGGCTTACCATGCTCCATGATGGAGGCTCTTATTGTTCTAATTCCGAAAAAGGATAAAGACCCGGCAGAATTGAGCTCCTATAGACCAATTTCCTTATTAAATACCGATGTTAAGCTACTATCAAAAATTTTGGCTAGGAGGCTCTCGCGGGTTATATCCACTATTATCCATCCAGATCAAAATGGTTTTATGCCAAGAAGGGGCACCCATCATAACTTGCATAGGCTATTTATGAATATCCAGTCCCCGGGGAGTGGCGCCCGCTCCATCCTGTCGTTGGATGCTACTAAAGCCTTCGACAGGGTGGAGTGGACCTTTCTCTGGGAGGTGATGAAAAAAATGGGCTTTGGCCCAAGATTCTTGGCGATGGTACAGCTCCTATATAACTCTCCAGTTGCTAGGATAAGGATCAACGACATGATAACAGAGAGTTTTATATTAGGAAGAGGTACCCGTCAGGGCTGCCCTCTCTCCCCCCTGTTATTTAATATTTACATTGAACCCTTAGCGGCTAGTATTAGGCAGGATCCGAGGGTGGCTGGCTTTGGCACAATGGGGAATCACGATCGAGTATCACTTTATGCAGACGATATCTTGATTTTCATACATCAGACAGACACTACTCTTCCTTGCATAATGGACCTGGTTGGTCTCTTTTCCGGTCCTTCCGGTCTCGAGATCAACTGGGAGAAGACCGTTCTCCTCCCTATAGATGATCTGCGGGGCGAACGGTATAACCAGCTAACGATCTCAGATTCAATAAAGTACCTGGGGATAACAGTTTCTGCCAAACCACAGGAATATCTACAACTTAATTTGCTCCCTCTGTTGATAAAGCTGAGGGTTAAAATAAAGATATGGCAAAAAATTCTGTCGGCAAGAGCCGACAGAATTTCATTAATAAAAATGGTGGTGCTGCCCCAGGTTCTATATATCTTGCGCAACTCGCCTGTATGGATTGTAGATAAGTACTTTAGATTGATAGAGCGGATGCTCAATGATTTAATATGGGGGAGGAAGCGTGTGAGACTGAAGGTACTCTATTTTTCTATGCCCTATAGTCGGGGAGGTCTTAACCTCCCCTACTTTAGGGGGTACTTTGTGGCCTCTCAACTCTGCCTGTTTAATGAATGGGAAAATAGCCAGTTCTGCAGCAGGGTGGTGAAAGACTCAGGCTTCGCAGATTTTTTTACAGTACTTGAGTCTGACTATTTATTAAATGCATTAAATGGGTATACACTCTTCTGCAGAATGGCCATAAAGTCTTGGCGAAATATAAGGAATTGGTGTGGAGCTGGGGCATCACTTATTTGTACTCCACTATGGCATAACCCAAAGCTCTTGAATTTAAATGACTTGAGTTGCAGCCAGTATTGGAGGACCAAGAATATTCAGTACCTGCATCAAGTGGTCAGTGGTGGACACATTTTGCCCCTTGCGGATTTAAAGCAAGGGGCAAATCTAGGTGAGGTGGCTTGGTATGCATATTTTCAATTAAGGTCAGCACTTTCTAGCACTGCGAATCGCTATCTTCTTATTATAGAAACTCCTGAATTTTTACATGATTTAATTTCTAAGAAAATTGTCACGAGAATTAAAGTATCTCACTGTTATAGACACTTAATGAAAAAGTTTTTTTCTGATGTTCTCTCACCAGGACAGAGAGCCTGGTCATCTTCGCTTTTAGCGACGGGCTCCCCAAACTGGGAGAATATAGGGGAAAGTTTAAAATTGGTTTCGCATAATTTTAATCACATTGTGGTACAATTTAATATTTTGCACAAAATATATGTGACACCTACATGGTTATATAGGAGAGGACTTAGAACCTCCTCTAACTGCCCACGCTGTGATAAATCCGAGGCAGATCATTTACATCTGTTCTGGGACTGTCCAATGGTGAGCAGGTACTGGAGATCGGTTCAAACCAATCTGGCTCGCAGACTCAACATTGTTGTTCCCTTCACTCCCAGGATATGGGTCCTGGGAGATCTATCGGAGGTTAATCACCAACCTACAAATGGTCGATTGTTGATTAAGGTGATGTTTCTGGCTAGGCTTCTCATTTCTAGAGTATGGTTTTGCTCCTCCGCTCCAGATTGTAATAATTGGCTGGGTTTGGTTGAGAAGGTGAAAAGCTACGAGAAGATCTTGTATAAACAACGAGGAGCATACTTAAAGTGGGATAAATTGTGGAAAGACTGGGATACGACCAACTAATTTAACCTTTTTTTTTTTTTTTTTTTTTTTTTTTTTTGTCTGCAAGGTGGCGGGTGGGGGGGGGGGTAAGGTGGGGGATTTTTTGGGGAAGATCCAATTGTCCGGCTTCTTTGTGTATGCAATGTATTAATGCAGAATGTGAAGCCATAATAGAGCATTGGAGCATCTTTAGAAATGCCGGGGGCTGGCAGGACTCACCGGCATTAGATACTGGTTAATTCTTGATCAATTTAAAATATTGACTAACATTCTGGTGAGGGTTCGGGGCTCGGGATTTTGGGGGGTCCGGGCATCGGGTGCGACCCGGGATGCGGCTTTTTCTCTTGGACGTGAGTTTTTACTACGGGCAGTGATTTGACACGGGTGTGGTTTGGGTCCCTCATTTGTTCCTTCTTAATGAACTGGAGTTGATGCCGGGCTCTGCCCTCCTAATGAGACAGTGCTGGCTGGCTATTTTTCTTTTCTCTCCCCAAGTGCTGGGGATTGTTGAGTGACACTTTGATTTGTGTCCCCTCTCCATGAGATACCGTGGAGCACCCATGCGAGTTATGCTTAAACAAGCCATTAACATTTAATCTAACTATATGGGGATGAGGCAGGAAATCCTGGGAGTGGGTTTATACCACTGGGATAGAAGACTGCTGGACCCCCCTCCCCTTCTCTTCGGTTTTACGGAAGGGTGCGATCAAAGATCGCTGTGAGCTTGCCCCACACGGGATAGGTGAGCACCAGAGATTCGCCCCACGGGTGTTGGTCCTGTCCGTGGTGCTTGCTTGCGTCTGAGGGAGGCCGTGGGGGGTGCGTGTTCGCTGCTCGGTGGGCCCCCCGGGTCTCGGGCCTATGCTCCCTCTCAGTGTGGAGATAATAATACTAAATAAGATCTCGTTTTTTATCTGTAATGCTAAACCCTTTGATGCCGGGCTGGTCCTGCTTTCCCCCCAGGCAGTGAGACCTTTATTTGATTTTAGTTAATATCTATATAATTATGGGTATTTGCATGAAATCATATTTAATTATGCTTTAAGGACTAGAACTGACGGACTTTTGGATTTTATAGCACTGTAAATGGTATATTGTTATGTATTTTTTTTGTATGAGAATTAAAAAAATAAAAGTTTATATAATAAAAAAAAAAAAGTCAAGTGCAATGATTCTTTGTTTTCTATTTTTTTCCTTTTTCCAATATTTTGGGGGCTACCTACCCCAATAAAAAAAAAAAAAAAACATTGTTGGCTACCTCCTCCTCCTCCATTGCTGCCTCCACCTACAACACCACATTCACCGCCTCCTCAACCTCCGAATCCATATCCACCTCCTTCTCTGAGTTGCAGGTTAATCATTTGTAATTTTTTGTCATTTTATTTCATTTCAAGCTATTTCACTATCCATATTTGTTTGCAGAGCAGTTGCCATGCTCGTAAGCACATTTTACTGCCTTTTACATCCCTCTAGCCTTTTCAAAGGACTATTTTAGAGCCATTTTAATTTAAAAAAGTGCCAATTTTAGTGCCCTAAATTGTAAAAAATCTTATTTTCAATTGTCGGGTGACATTTTACCATTTATGGCATATACAAACCCCTGCTGTGCCTGGGTGACGGGGCCTAAATCTCTCAAAATCCTCTGTTGTATTGCTGGGTGACAAGAACCCCCTTTTGCCGTGAATTAACCCCTGCTGTGCCTAAGTGACATGGGCCTAAATATCTCAAAATCCTCTGTTCTATTGCTGGGTGACATGAACCCCCCTTTTGCCGTGAATGAACCCCTGCTGTGCTTGGGTGACAGGGGCCTAAATCTCTCAAAATCCTGTGTTATATTGCGGGGTGACATGAACCCCCTTTTGCCGTGAATGAACCCCTGCTGTGCCTGGGTGACATGGGCTTAAATCTCTGAAAATCCCCTGTTCTATTGCTGAGTGACAAGATCCCCCTTTTGCTGTAAATCATCCCCTGCTGTGCCTGGATCACAGGGGCCTAAATCTCTCAAAATCATCTGTTCTATTGCTGGGTGACAAGAACCCCCTTTTGCCGTGAATAAACCCCTGCTCTGCATTGCTGACAGGGAACTAAATTTAGTGAAAACATCTGTTACTGATCGGAAGATGCGCGACTACAAGCGCACGCTGATGATAGCATTCCCACCTGACAGCGAGGGCACAGTGTAAGCACAAGGCGAAGGCAGAGGAGGAGGAAGAGGTCGCCAACGCAGCTAGGGGACCACCAGCACCTGAGAAGGCAGGGTTAGCATGGCCAAAAGGTGGAAAAGCTTTGTCAGCCTTGGAGGTGCTGACCTGCCCTGCATCCAGTGTATAGTGTGAACGTGTGTTTAGCACGGCAGAGAGCAATATCACAGGTCACAGCCAATGTGGACAAGCTTACGTTTATTAAAATGAACCAGGCATGGATCCCACAGGACTTATCCGTACCTTGTGCTGAATAGACATTTATACCAGCCTCAACCATCCATTCTTGTACTCAAGTGCACTTATTCTTTGTTTTATTTTGTTATATGTCCCAATATTTTTGGGGATACCCCAATTAAAAAAATAAAAATAACACAAATCAGTGTTGGCTACCTATTCCTCCTTCACCGCCGCTTCCACCTACACCGCCACGTCAACATACACCACCACATTCACCCATCCACCGCCTCCTCAACCTTCTACTCCTAGATCCAGATTGTTATTTTTAATTTTTCTGTATTTTATGTTATTTTAAGTCATTTCCCTATCCACATTTGTTTGCAGAACAGTTGCCATGCTCTTAAACACATTTTGATGCCTTTTGCAGCCCTCTAGCCCTTTCCAGGACAATAAAAAAAATAATAAAAAAATTGGGTTCGGGGTCAGAACTTGATCCGAACTTGACCCCGAACCCAAACTTTTTTTTTTAAGTTCTGCCGAACCCGAACATCCAGGTGTCCGCTCAACTCTACTCTTAGGGTTTTAAAGGGCTCGCCTATATGCTCCTTAGTTTGGGATCAAGCCAGTCAGTCGTTTATTTATACGTTCCAGCTATCTGCAACTTCATCCGTGACATTATAAACTAAACCGCCTGTTGAGGAAGAGTTGAGACGTATGCATATATATATTCATATATGCATGCAAATACGTGCGTGCATGTGTGATATATATGCATGCTCTGACTGCCACGTCATAGGATGATGTGCGCAGATGTGCCCAGCATTTGCGCACGTCTGCCCCTAGTGGTCCATAGCTTGAAAAAGGCTCTTGTATGAGCTGAAACATTGCCATCCACATGGGTGAATAAACACCACTACTTTTACTTGGAGTGCTGTCCGTTTTTCATCTTTATTGTATGGCTTAAGCAGCTACATCCCTGGACATAGCGCCCACATTGTTTCTTCCAGTGCCGCCATTTATTTCCTTATATATATATATATATATATATATATATATATATATATATATAGGGAAATTATACAGAAGTAATAGTGGCTCTCCCAGATCACTCCCTGGTGTGGTGCTCTTGTGTGGAGTGGTTCACCTAACCACTGATAGGTATAGAGATGATAAGAGTAAAGAAGTTGACAGGCACTCTATATCTGGTTTCTATAGAATATTTATTTATAATAAATTTGTAAAGATAAAATAAATAAAAATTATTTTAAAAGACTGTTGGTTGATTATTTTTAGTGATGGGGTGTTGTGATAGTCATCCGGGTGGTGTGGAGGGATAGTGGGGAAAAGGTGTGTTTTATTCGATATTTAAATCGATAGAGGTGGGCGTTGTTGTGTGGAAAAGTGATATAAGATGTTTATGTATTGATCGATGGGAAAAGGTAGGTTAGTGCAAAATTATTGATGAGTATTTATGTTCAATAAAAAATATTCAATAAAAATATTCAGTGAAAAAAGTCAGTGATGGAGGGTATTTAATAATAGTAGTTGAACAAGTAATTGAAAAAAATGTGAAAAAATGGTTGATAATTTCACTCATATGAAAAATTATAAAAATATCCAATTGAAGTAAAAATAGTCCAAGATATCCAGGAATGCATATAAATCAATGAAGTATATATAAAAAAATTAAGTATAAAGTTGTTAATACAAACTGCTGTATATATAGCTGCTTTTAAGATATTCCAATGTTATTGGACAGTTTTTTCAGATATCCGATTTGTATGTAAAAACAGGTGTATCGTCGGCCGTCAGGGGTATTAAATGCTGATGGCGCCCCACACAGCAATTTGTTGTACTCACCCCGCGGTCCGGGTTGTTCCTGTGTTGGTAATGTGATAGCCGGCGTGCTTCTCCTGGTAGTTCGTTCATCCACGTTGTATGTTGCGCGCTCTTTCTTGCCGGGTTGGCGTCTCACGTGATCTAGCGCGTGGTTGGTTGCCGGTCAGCTTGTTTCTTTATCTTTGTGCGCTTTTTCCATAAAGAAAATTCTTGTAGGATTTTCGTATAGAATTTTCGTATAGATTTTCCTACAGACTTTCTTTTGTTGCGATGATTTGGAGTCTTTTTAGCAAAAAGGCGTGGGTATTGGTGGGTAGTCGTAAGGATGATACCAAATTGCCATACGTGTTTCGAGGTGTTCCTACCTCTTCATCAGTGGCCATATTGGATTCGATTAGACTGACCTCTTTTATACCCACTTGTTTGTTCTCCCACCAAAAAACCCGGCCTGGATGTTTGCTAATTGGAAAATGTTTCTTTATAAAGAAAAAGAAAAGAAAGTGGAGAAATATTGGTTTGTTTTTTTGAGATTTTTTTAAATTAAATTAATATCCTTTGTTGATTTCTCTGGTGTTATGTTGATAAATGTTTTTTTGATAATTTTTTTTTTCATTTTTTGACTTTGGGAATTAGTTGTGATTGTGTTGCCAGTGATTATGATGTAAAAAACGCATGTGCGGTTTTGGTGCGGTTTTTGTTTATATGTGCGTTTTTTTGTTTGTTTATATTGTGTTGTCTTCGTGTTTGAACCTAAAGGTTTTGTTTTGGTTCTGAGATATGGGAGATCAGAACATCAACAGTTTTCATAACTAGTGAAGTTATTTTGATGTGTTTCTTGCGTTTATGTTGTTTTCTCCAAATTTTTTTGATCAAATGTCATTTTCTTTATAATCTCATGTTTTTGACTTTTGGAATCACCTATTTTGTGTTTTTGTCTTCTTTATGAATAAAAAACGCAGATGCGGTTTTGATGCGGTTTTTAAAAGAGTATGTGCGTTTTTTGTCTCTTGGTGTTAGTTTGACCTCATGTTTCAATTTGGCGTTTTTATTTTATTTCAGAAGTCTCTGAGGTCCAGATAATGGTCTTGTTATATTTTCTATATTTTTTTCATGTGGTTGGTGGTTCGAGTGCAGAGTGGGGTATTGGTAATTCTACTATCTGCCTTAAATGAACGATAAAATTAAAATTAATAGGAATTGTTAGGTAGGGAGAGATGTTGGTTGGTAGATAAAATTGGTCGATAAAATTGATAGGTAGAGATGATAAAAATTGGTAGATAGAGATGATAATGGTGAAAAATGGTGATAAAATGGTGAAAGATGATTTGATTGAGATAACCCATATTAAGGGACGGATGAGGTGCTGGTAAAATAGCCGGACACTCGTCCGTCCGTCGAAGTGGGCAGGGCTCATAATAATAGATTTTGTAAATAATTCATAAAAATTTAGCAGATAATTTATGAAAAAATGTATGAAAAAAATGTATGAAAAAATTTATGAAAAATTTCTCCCTACACAAAAAGTTCTGTCATAAACAGCTCTTTCCTGAAAATTTTTTCATAGAAAGGATTTCACAAAAAAACGAAGAGTTCAAATTCTGCGTTTAATCCATCTGGTATAATTGTTTCGAAGTCATAGATCCTCCTTGATTCTTGTCTGGACATTTTGGATATGTGATCACCTCCCCTCCAACTAGTTTCTACTTTTTCAAAGGCAGCAAATGTCATTAGGCTGGCATCTTTGTAATGGTATATTTTGTAATGATTTGATAACGTGTGTTTCTCATAACCGTTTTTGATATTATTTCTGTGTTCTGCTATTCTTTTTTTCAATGTTCTTTTGGTTCTTCCTATAGATTGTTTGTTGCAGGGACATTCGATTATGTAGATAACGTTTGATGTATCACAGGATAAGAATTTGTTTATTTGGTAGGTGAATTTATTTGTTTTTGAAATAATTTCTACAGTTTTTTGGGGGAATTTTGTATTTGTAGAAACCTTTTAGGTTGAACCAACTGTGTGGGGTGTCTTTGTTGTGTACTTTTTTCGGGTTTTTCACTGTGGGTGCTATTTTTATTGCTAGATTGGGAGCTTTAGTGTAAACTATCTGTGGTGTGCTTGTTAGGAGAGGGCCTATTGTTTTGTCTTTGAGGATGTAATGCCAGTGTTTTTTGATGATGGTTTCTACTTTTCTTTGTTGGGTGTTATATGGAAGTATTATTCTTATTAAGTCGTTGGACTGTTTCTCTTTTTCTGTTTTTTTGGGTGGTGGTTCAAAATCAATTCCCTATGAACTCTTATCAACAGCTCACCCCCCATGTTTAGAGTAAAACTTGTGCTGATAGCCTGTAGGATAACAGCTGATTAGTATCTAGTCCTCTTTTGTTCAGGCCCCAAACAATCAGACTCTCTGGCACCGTTTGTCAGGGGGCTTTCTAACCAAAGACATCATAAACCCACACCTCTGCCCCATGGCCATGTCTACTCCCAGCATTTTGGGACTAGGGGGGAGGACTCTGGGGATTTGAGGCACACTATGATGTCACATGCCTGATGAGGGGGGAGGTGGGTTGTTTATGAGGCTGATATAGGAGCCCCAAGCAAGGAACAAGGGCGCTTGCAACCAGACTAGAATCAGAGACACATGGGAGAGAGCAACTACATGGAAAAGGCCTACTAACCTGGAAGGATTAAGTATCTACCTGTCTAGCCTATACCTACCCCTCACATACCCCCTATAACCCCTTCCCTGCCACCAACACATCCCATTGCAATAACCCCTGACCTACACCCCTGATGGCAACCCCTGCATACCGCTGCAGCACAGAACCCCTGCATGCTGCCCTGCCACACACCCCCTCACTGTACACTTGCAGGGTATTAACACCTGCATTGCTGTACAGCCCTGATCACTCCCATTGTTAACCCTTCCCTGATCTACTTGTGTTTGTGTCTGCTTACACCCCTGTAAGATCACTGTTAACCCTCGTCGTACCCCATAGGGATAGTAAATAGAACCAGGTGGGTGGGCTGTTAATACTTGTACGTGTGAACTGTATAGTTAGTTTATGGGTGGAATTTGGGAACATGTAGTGTAGTTGAGTACTGTATATTTAGTGCTGTATTGTTAGTGTATTGCATGCTTAGTGTACTAGGTTTTAATAAATACTGTGTTTTATGTACAACTATCTGTGTAATGTGTTGTTATTAACCATAGTTAGTTTAGTAAGGCGCATGCAGCTAGCATAGTGATTAGTGTAAGGCAAAGTATTGTATTGTTGTTATATAAAGGTATAAATAGGCGGAGTCATTAATAGATGGTTCCTCCTATTTATGAATATTAATTTATCGATATTTGCATAAATATTGGTGATTAATATTCCCCCTTTACACCGCCTTAAGCATGGATCCGGTTTCAGCCTTGATTGATCGCATGCAAGGTCTTTCGCTGGAGGTAGCAGATCTCCACAAAGCTGTGTCTCAGTTTCAGGTGACCGGTTCTGCTGGCGTTCATGGAGTTCGTTCCGAGCCTAAGATCTCGCTTCCAGATATGTTCTCCGAGGGTAGTGAGAATTTTGTTCGCTTTAGAGAGGCTTGCACTCCGTTTTTTCGCCTACTTTCCCATTCCTCTGGTGATGAGGAGCAGAGGGTGGGGATCATCATTCCGCTGCTCAGTGATAACGCTCAGTCTTGGGCCTTTTCACTGCTGGTGGGGGCACAGCCCCTCCGATCGGTGGATGAATTTTTTGTAGCCCTGGGGCAGATATATGATGACCTGGATCATATTGCTCTGGCTGAATATAAACCGCGTCTTTTATGGGCAGCTGATACTGGTTGGAATGATGCTGCACTCCGAAGTCAATTTTGCAATGGTCTTTTGGAAAGATTGAAAGATGCATTTGCTTTTCATGAGAGAACAGCATCGTTAGAGTCTGCCACATCTCTAGCTGTTCGTATTGACAGGCGTCTTAGAGAGAGAGAGAGAGAGAGAGAGAGGAGTCAACTTTTTCCTGTCATATTCAGCCCAAGGACAGTGGAGCTGTCTCATTCAGTGCACAGGGGTCTCAGTCTGTCTCAATCCCCTCTGAGCAGGAGGCCATGCAGGTGGGTTTGCTTGCTTCTGATAGTAGAGGATCCAGCTCTAGTAGAGGGTTTGTTTCTGTTGTGGGGGTATAAATCATTTTGCTAATGTTTGCCCCTCTAGGAGATTCATGGGGTTTTCTGAGGGAATAAAAAAAAAAAAAAAGAGAACCCTCTAAAAACTTTCCATTTGCTACTATTGGCAAGGTTGATGCAGAAATTGAAGGTTTGCCATTTGCTTGTAGTTCCCGTTTTCTCCTACCTGCCAGGGTGGCGCTAGATAGCAAGAACATTGTTTGTGAGTTTTTTACAGATAGTGGAGCAGCTGTCAATCTCATTGATAATCAATTTGCAACAACGCATGGTTTTCAGGTGTGCACTTTGGAAAAGGATATACCTGTTTTTGCTATTGATTCCGCTCCACTTTCTCAAAGATCGTTAAAGGGCATAGTTCACAATATCCGTTGTGGGTGACACTCATGTTGAAGATATATCATGTTTCGTCTTAAGCGGATTACCTACTCCTCTAGTGTTGGGGCTACCCTGGCTCACTAAACATAACCCCACCATTGATTGGCAAGCAAGGCAAATTAACGGTTGGAGTGAGTTTTGCAGAGAGAATTGCCTCACGGATTCTCTTTTACAGTTTTCTACCAAGACTGTGCCATCTTTTCTCTAAGAATTTTCGGATGTGTTTTCCAATAGTGGTGTCCAGGAGTTGCCCCCTCGTCGGGAGTACGACTGCCCTATTAATCTCATCCCAGGCGCCAAGCTGCCAAAATCACGATTATGCAATCTCTCCCAACCTGAAAGAATTGCTATGAGTACTTATATCTCTGAGAGCCTGAGAAAGGGACACATCCAACCCTCGAAGTCACCTGTTGCAGCTGGGGGTTTTTTTTGTTAAGAAAAAAGATGGTTCTTTAAGACCTTGTCTGGATTTCAGGGAGCTGAACCGTATCACGATTCGTGACCCATATCCGCTTGCTCTGATCCCGGACCCGTTTAACCAGATAGTTGAGGCTAAGTTTTTTCTAAGTTGGATTTAAGTGGGGCATACAACCTAGTCAGGGTCAGGGGACGAATGGAAGACGGCCTTCAATACCCATGAGGGTCATTTCGAGAATTTGGTGAATGCTCCGGCCGTCTTCCAACATTTTGTGAACAGCATTTTTCATCATTTAATGGGAAAATTTGTACTGGTGTATCTGGATGACATTTAGATTTTTTTCTCCTGATTTCAAGACTCATCGAGACTGCCTACGTCAGGTCTTGCTGATTCTGTGGGATAATAAATTGTACGCTAAACTGGAAAAATGTGTGTTTGCGGTTCCGGAGATTCAATTTCTTGGATTGGTTTTCGCATAGAGCCTGAGAAGGTCCGCACTG